>NC_048553.1:13344531-13644531 GCF_902806685.2 Maniola hyperantus | reverse complement strand
AAATAAAAATAAATAATACAGTCCGCGAATTGGAAACATAGAAGAAACGTAGACAGTAGAATAAACTCTAAAATAGTAGAAATAAGTTAAACAGATAACTAGGAAGAAGATTTTTTTCTAACAAGATATAGTACTTAGTAAGCCGAGTAAGAAAATACAATAAAACCCAAGATAGTATAAATAAAGTAGATAGTAATTACTAACAAACGAACAAGAACAAAAACATGCCCACAGCTTGGATATACAAACTTAACAAACAAGAACTGACCGAAGAATTAGAAACCAGGAATATCGAAGTCCCAACCACAAGTACAGTAGAGGAACTACGCAAACAGTTGTCACAGATAATCAAGACCGAGGACGAAACATCTCAAGAGAGTAACATGTCGAGCGAAAGCGAAATAAAAGAATTCGACAAAGCAATATCTCGATGGAAAATACAATTTGACACGACAGGGGACGCCGTAGAATTCCTAGAAAGAGTGGAAGAACTGGCCGAGACCCTAGGGGTCAATAAAAACAAAATAGTACAAGTAATACCGAGATGTCTTCACGGAAAAGCATCACAGTGGTACCGAAATAATAAACAACATTGGGAAAACTGGGACGACTTCACAAACGCCTTCAAACTTTACTATTACCCAAGTAATTATGAAAGGAATCTATTAGAAACAATCATCAACAGAAGACAACGAATGCAAGAAAAATTCGTAAACTACCTAACCGAGATACAAACACTGATACGGAGGTACGGGAAATTAACTCCAACCGAACAGTTAGAAAGGATTTATGACAACATGAAACCAAACTACCAATACTACATAAAGAGGAAGGACTTCAATACAATGGCGGAACTAATACAACTGACAGGGGATTACGAGAGAATAAATGTAGACCGATACAGGGACACATATAGAAGATCCGGATACACAAGAAGAGAAAATCGAGCAGGAAATACCAACAATTATACGAAATACCAAGGACCGGAGGAACACAAGACAGAAGGAAAAAAAAATCCATGCTAACTACGATCCAGAGACATGCTGCTACAAGTGCGGAAGAAGAAACCACACAAGGCGAGAATGCCAAGCGAAGCAAGTGATCTTCTGCACCCGATGTGGACTGCTAGGAAAACTGACCCGAGATTGTTGCAATGCAAAAGAAAAAGGAAAAACAGAAAATTACACAACAAAAACCAAAGACAAGAAGGACAATAGAATATTCATAGACGTGAAAATATACGGAAAACCTTTCAGAGCATTGATAGACACGGGCTCAACCAACTCATACATCAACAAAGAAATAATGGACACCATCAAAGACAGGGTAAAAGGAACAATAAATAAAACAAACACAATCAAATTGGCAGACGGATCAAAAATAGAAACAAAAGCAGCTCTAAACGTGGAAATAGACATAAAAGGACGGCCCATAACACACCAAGTAATCTACCTACCATCGACGACGGTAATGATCATAGGCATGGACCTCCTATCCAGACTAGGACTCGCAATAAACTGGACCGAGACAACATGCGAACAAACAAACATAGAAAAAACAGAAACCAAGGTCGACACAGAGACGAACCTAACAACAAAACAATACAAAGAACTACAAAACGTATTACAAGAAGAATTTGAAAAGGCCGATAAAAGCCCAAAAGGAAACAACTGGATAAAACATAAAATAAAATTAAAACACAAAGAACCCATTAAACAAAAATACTATCCGAGAAATCCGAAAATGCAAGAGAAAATAAACGAACACGTGAACAAAATGTTAGCAGAAGGAATCATAGAAAGATCAGACAGTCCATACAGTTCACCGATAGTCATGGCAAAGAAAGACAACGGCGAATATCGATTTTGTATAGACTTCAGAAAACTGAACGAAATCACGGAAAAAGACGCGTACCCACTACCCCAGATAGATAATACACTTGAGAAATTGAACAAGGGAAAATACTTCTCCAAATTCGACCTAAAGAACGGGTATTGGAACGTCAAACTAGACGACGCGAGCAAACCACTCACAGCATTCACAGTCCCGGGAAAAGGACTATTCCAATTCAAAGTAATGCCTTTTGGACTACACTCGAGCGGCGCAACATTTCAAAGACTACTAGACAGGGTAATAGGCCCAGAACTAGAACCAAACGCATATGTGTACTTAGACGACATAATAGTATGTAGTAAGACGTTCGAAGAGCACATATTACATGTAAAGGAAATATTCCGAAGAATTCGAGAAGCAGGCCTAAGAATTAATAAAGAAAAATGCGAGTTCTGCAAACACCAAGTAGAATATCTGGGTCACATAGTTACAAAAGAAGGACTAAAAATGAACGAGGGAAAAATCCAGGCAATTAAGGAACTAAAAGCCCCTAGTAACACCAAAGACGTCAGACGATTCATCGGAATGACTTCATGGTATAGGAAGTTCATACCGAAATATGCAGAGGTGACAGCACCGTTGGTAAAATTATTAAAGAAAGACACAAAGTTCGACTGGGGAAGAGAACAGCAAAAACAATTCGAGAGAATAAAAACCTTATTAATGGAAGACCCAATACTGACACGAGCAGACTTCTCCAAACCATTCATACTACAGACAGACGCGAGCGAAACAGGCCTGGGAGCAGTACTTATGCAAGAAAACGAAGGAGAACATAAGATAGTAATGTACGCGAGCCGAACATTACAACCACCGGAAACCAGATACACAACTACAGAAAAGGAATGCCTCGCAGTTATATGGGGAATAAGGAAAATGAGACCGTTCCTAGAAGGATACCACTTCACGGTGATAACAGACCACCAAGCTCTTAGGTGGTTAAACACCCTGAAAAATCCATCAGGCAGGTTAGCAAGATGGGCATTGGAGCTACAACAGTATAACTTTGATATAGTGTACAGACCAGGGAAACAAAACGTAATAGCCGACGAACTGTCAAGGAACCCAGTTTGTGCAACAACGATCGAAGACAGAGACTGGTACACACAAAAATTCAGCAAAATAAAGAACAATCCCGAAACAGACCAAGACTACCGGATTGAAGAAGGAAAACTCTACAGGAGAATAAGCAACCCAAAATATGGGGGAAAATTAGACCCAGCGACAGAATGGAAGCTATGCGTAAAAAACACAGATAAACACAGAGTCCTAGCACAAAATCACGATGAGCCAAATGCAGGACACCTAGGAATATACAAGACATTTAATAAGGTAGCACAACGATACTACTGGCCAGGATCGTTCAGAGACGTAGCCACATACATAAACAAATGCCAGATCTGTCAAAAACATAAAACCTCACAGGAAAAAAAACCAGGACTAATGCACATCAAGAACGCAGGAGAACCCTGGGAAGTAGTAACGACTGACCTCATAGGACCACTGCCCAGATCCACCAAAGGATTCCAGTGGATAATAGTCTTCCATGATAAATTCACAAAATGGTCGGAAATAAAACCATTACGGACCGCAACATCGAAAACAGTTGCAAATGCACTAAAAGAATGCATCCTCATGAGACACGGCGGAATCAAAACACTGTTGAGTGACAACGCGAAAATATTTACAAGCAAACACTTTAAAGAGACACTAGCGAAATACGGCATAGAACAGAGACTAACGGCACCATACACACCTCAATGCAACCCAACAGAACGAGTAAACAAAACACTAGAGACAATGATAGCTGCGTATATAGAGAAAAACCATAAAAAATGGGACGAACACTTGACTGAATTCAATTTCGCACTGAATACATCAGTACAAGAGGCAACAAAATACACACCAGCGTTCTTACTGTTTGGAAGGGAACTGAGAAATATCCATGACGAGAACGAATTACCAACACCAGCACTAAAAGAAAAGGAAAATTTAGCAGAAATCCATGAAATAGTCAAAAATAATCAAAACCGAGCTTCCGTTCAGCAAAAATATTATTACGACAGAAACAGGCAAAACTGGAAACCGAGTGTAGGAGAACTCGTGCTTAAGAGGGAATTCCCGTTATCAAACGCCAGCAAACAATTCTGCGCGAAACTAGCCCCGAAATTCGCAGGCCCATATAAAGTAGTACAGCAAAAATCACCAGTAATATTTCTAATTAAAGCACTAGAAGGAAACAAAATATGTACGGCACACGTCAAAGACTTAAAGAAGTACTACATGTAACAACGAAAAAAAAAAAATTACCAGGGCACAATAAATAACGCAACTTCTGTCGGTAATATATCCATGGCACAACATTAGACGCGAAAACGCAATCTAGTCGTAACATATCCATGGCACCATAAATAATACCGCTTCTATCGGTAGTATATCCACGGCATCATACAAGCAAAAACACAATCTAGAAGTATTAGATCTATGGCATTATGAATAATACAACTTCTAGGGGTAATGAGTCGATGGCAAATACACAAAAAAAAAAAAAAAAAAAGGGTTAATATCTAGTAGTAGAAAATCTAGGACGGCATACAGAGGAAAGAGAAACGTTACATTTGGTTACGTCACATAAAATAAATATTTTTTTCTTAACCTACCCACAAGAAAAAAAAATTAAAAATAAATAAGGAACCACAATCTGGTAAGGAAAATTCTAGAACCACATAGAAGCGTCAAACAGAATTTTATTTTTTTGGGACCTACCCACGAGGAAAGGAGGTAACAAGAAAAGTGAAACGAATTATCAGTCACGCATACGTGGTCATCCGTGTTCGTGTCGGAGCCGTGAATCATGGCGCAAATACTGAGGAACGAAATAGTAATCGGGACCTGGAAAGGGAAAAAAGTGGGATATAACCCAGGGGTGAAGGTGGAGGGACCCGGCTCCCAAATCATCCGGTTATACCCACGGGGTACAGAAAGGCGAGGCGGAGACAGCCCCGCACCGGGACCATCCGACCGCGGCGACTGCCTGGAGATAGACTACCACACAGAAAATGGAGAGTACCAGGCGTTCGTCGCCGAGGTGGAGGACGCCGAGGCAAGCAAAAAAAAAAAAAAAAACGTAAAAAGAGGCGCCGAGGGCGGAAACGCATGGGGAACCACTGGAGGGGCCTGGTCCGCCTCCCGCAGTACAAAGGAAAACTAAATTGGTAAGGTAACAAAAATAACTAAAGAAAGGGGGAACAACGAAAACAGACCAAAAAGGAAACAATAGGATACGGGGATAGGGTAAAAACGGATTACAAACAGAGAGATAACCAAGTGATTTTTACAGGTAAAAATCTCCAGAGGTGGACGGGGGATGCAACGATGACGTAACGAGGCGGCCAACGGGACGGGCCGCGCGTCATCGCTGCGAGAAACTTCGAGAAGCTTCACTGCCCCGCTACCCGCGCCGCGCGTACGCCCCGCGCGTGCCTAGCACACCACCGTCACCGCGCCGGCTTGCCTGCCTGCAGCCGGCTATAAATAGCTGAGCCCGTCCACGGACAGGCAGTCCACTCGTGACTGTCTGGGGCGCTCGGCCTGATCTTAATCGTGGGTCGATACCAGACAGTTCTCGTGGGCACTGGGGGTGCTAGTCATACCTCGGCTTCAGAAGCCAGGCTTGCGTAGCATCACCGTCCGCCACTCCCCCTCGTCCCCTCGTAGGTGCCTTCCGCGCACTCCCCGCGTACCGCGTAAGCAGCCGACGGCGGCTGACAGCTCGCGCATCAAACCTGGCAGTGTTGCCCGCTGCCAGGGGAAAATCTCCCCGGCTCCCTCAGAGCCGGTGCGGTAGCAGATAAGGATAGAATATGTACGTTAGTTGTTAAGGGAATAAAACATAGTTATTGTCCGTGTTACCAATGTTTAATTTCTAATCTCCCCACAAAGTAGGGAAAACCTCGAATATAGGTTCGAACCCTATTTTAATGTAGGTAGTGAAGACGCGCTGAGGCCCAGGCGCCTTCCACTACGTTACAGAATAATACCTGCCTTGAATACGAAACATCATTTCAGCCTACGAGCGCCACCAGACCAGGTCCTCATCAAGCTACTTCCCACCATCCTCTTCATATCGTCGGTCCGTCTTGCTGGTCTCCACTTTAGCACTTCCCAGCTCTAGCAGCCAGCGTGTCTCCGGCAAGCATGCGTCACGTCAACGTCACAATCCCCAATCAACTTAAGTAAATACGATTGTCTCATATTTTTAGGGATCCGTACCTCAAAAGGAAAAACGGAACCCTTATAGGATCACTTTGTTGTCTCTCTGTCTGTCTGTCTGTCGGTCTGTCAAGAAACCTACAGGGTACTTCCCGTTGACCTAGAATCATGAAATTTGGCAGGTAGGTAGGTTTCATAGCAGGCATTCGGGGCAAAATCTGCAAACCGTGAATTTGTGGTTACATCACTCAAAAAAAATTAAATTGTGGTCAAGAACAAATATTGCTATTTTCAACTTTCGAAGTAAGATAACTGTATCAAGTGGGGTATCATATGAAAGGGCTTCACTTGTGCATTCTAAAACAGATTTTTATTTATTTTTATGCATAATAGTTTTTGATTTATCGTGCAAAAAGTCGAAAAAATACGACTCCAGTACGGAACCCTCGGTGCGCGAGTCTGACTCGCACTTGGCCGGTTTTTTAATAAGTTCCACACATAACCTAGCACTGATTTCTTGAAAACACGATGTTAGTTTAGTTTCAAACAAAGTTCGAAGAAAACTAAAATGTTTATGTATTAAGTTCTTACAATTCACTGCCTTCAACGAACTCTGCATTATATTTTTTTAGAATGTACTTGTAAATATGTTATTATAGTTACCTACAGTGGAAGTTAACTATAATAATAGTCTAGGCCACCGTGGTGGACTTCCACGGTGGAAGTCCACCACGGTGGCCTAGACTTCATATACCATATTGAACAGAACATTATGGAAAACTAACTCTTTAGTAATTTAACGACATATTTTGCACGCCATACATAAATGGCAAAATGTGAAAGAGACCATCCATGAATTGTTACTCACATTTGGCAAAAAAATAATTCAAAATAATTGTTTAAAACCTCAACGAGTTTATACGTTTCAAGTCCCAGAGAATTTATTGAATTCAACACATTTCGTAGCAATCAAAATGTTTTAATATCATTTCAAGATAAAACGGCAATCTGATGCTGGTTCTAGATCAAAGCGATCTTCCGAGAAATTGCCTTCACATTCCTGAGACCGTTTCCTTTGCCTTTGATACTTAGGCATGGCTTTACACAGATACCGAAGCCCCCTCTTTCCAATCAAGGCATTGCAGACCTGAGTAGGTTATAGGTATATAAGGTACCTAGTTTAAGTTTTCCTATGGAAATGGCAATGGTTTCTATGATAGGGGTGAGTACAAAAGGTGAGAATCGAGGGTCCTCCGCAATGCGGGTCTGAGATAAAGAATTAGAACTAGCGCACACCACGGTGCATTTCCGTACGTTTTTTTCCCGCAAAATCTGTGACCTATAGAACTACATAGAAGCGCATCGGATTTTGATAGATTTAAATTCAAAGCATGATGGCCACTTCGGACTATGATAGATAGACTTCCGACTATCTTACTTGTAAAAGTTTATTCGAATAAAAAAGATTTTTATTTTTATTTTATGGAAAATCAAAAATTGTTAACGAAATGAAATTATTGCCAAAATAATATAGTACATTGTTAATGTAATTGTTGGATACTATCAGTTTTTCACTTTACAACCTCGTTGGGTACATGTCGACTGTCGACGGCAGTCCAGTTGGTACATCTGTGGAAGCTTTACCACATAGTAATGTGAGAAAACGACATTTCCTCGTCAGTCCGCTCCGAGACTTATCGAAGCAACTTAATTATGTTTTCATTTCTTTGAGACTTCGCAACTCCTCGGAGACGGATCCAGCGCAAAGCAATTTCTGCTCGTATTGCTGATCGATAGGTATACTGAACCTAAGATACACACTTGGTGTACAGCGAACAACATGAAAAAACTTTTATTTCAGACTAGATGATGCCCGCGACTTCGTCCGCGTGAATTTAGGTTTTTAAAAATCCTGTGGGAACTCTTCAATTTTTCGGGATAAAAAGTAGCCTATGTCCTTCCCCCGGATGCAAGCTATCTCTGTACCAAATTTCGTCAAAATCTGTTGAACCATGAAAAGCTAGCAGACAGACAGACAGACAGACAGACACACTTTCGCATTTATAATATTAGTATGGATTTGGCTTTTGTTAGAAATCTCTTAAAGAGATAATTATGTTGCCCTTATGTACCTATGTTATTTTAATGTTAATGTTTTATTTTTAAAGTTTTGAAACAAAAAACACAGACACCGAAAGATGTTCATTCATATGATGGCTCATTTAAACAGATATTTTGATTTCCCTACTTTTTGTAAGCATCAGTGATAGAATTAGGAATAAAAGTTATACATGTCTCATCATGACCAACCCACGCTGGCTCACTACAAAGCACGAGTCTCCTCTTAGAGTGAGAAGGGTTTGGCAGTCTACCACGCTGGCCATGTGCGGATTGGTAGACTTCACACACCTTTGAGAGCATTATGTAGAACTCTCCGGCATCCAGGTTTCCTCACGATGTTTTCCTTCACCGTTAAGGCAAGTGATATTTAATTACTTAAAACGCACATAACTCCGAAAAGTTAGAGGTGCGTGCCCGGGATAGAACCCCCGACCTCCGATTAGAAGGCGGACGTCCTAACCACTAGCCTATCACAGCTTATATTAATATGTCTAAGGAACGGTATTTCTTTGTATTTTTGTATAAATAATATCAATGGTTCATATAGTTACGCTTTAGTAATTCGAAGTAGAGTTTGATCGGACAACAACATGAGGAATTTACTTTAGCGACTGCTGCTGGAAACTCAACTTTGTGTTCTTACGCCATGGTTTGTTTTCCTTTGCCTTGGGTACACAGTCGAGCCGCCTCGCCCAATGTGAGGGCTGTAAGTGGGAGTGATAAGCGCAATTTGTCTTGTGCGATTAAGGGCAGGGACCCAGGGACCCAGCGACCCAGGGAAGTATAGAAGGCTGGAGAGTTACGCTGGCGATAAACGATCAAGTTTGCTGAGAGCCTCAATAGCTCAACGGGTAAAGGAGTGGACTGAAAACCGAAATGTCGGCGGTTCAAACCCCGCCCGTTGCACTATTGTCGTACCTACTCGTAGCACAAGCTGGACGTTTAGTTAGAGAGGAAAAGGGCATTATTAGTCATTTACATGGCTAAATATTATATTCTAAAAAAAGTTTACCGTGGAGCGGACTAGAGTCTGCCATTAGTCTGTCGTCTTCCCATACGCCTATGATGTTGATGACATTATTTCAGCGTGAGCAAAAACAGTCTTCTAAACGATAGCAGTTGGCCGCGGATGCAGGATGTAGGGCGGTGTGCGGCGCGCGGGTGGAGAGGGGGAGGGGGAGGGGGAGGGGGGGGGGGGCGGAAGCGCGGCTGCTTTTTGTAAGAGACGGATGCGCCTGCGCGTATCTAGCCGACTATCTCAGGCATACAGCTCTAGATAAATGCCGCTGCGAGCGCCCGTGCTGTTACAATGGCCTTCTTAGGGCTTTGACAGATAACGCCTGATCAATGCGGTGATACTTGACAGCCTATTGGTTGAGACGTCGGCCTCCTAGTCAGAAGGGTCTGGCGTTCGATCCTGGGCACGTATGTCGAACTTTTCGGAAGGTATGCGCATTTTAAACAACTAAAACCTAAATTGAGAGAGAAAACTTGCAGGCATCCGAGATTTCTCCATAATGTTCTCAAAGGCGTGCGAAGTCTATCAATCTGCACTTGGCCAGCGTGGTGGACTATGTTCTAAACTCTTCTCATTTTGAGAGCAGACCTGTGCTCTGTAGGTACTGGGCCGCGGCAATGCGTTGAAATGATGATTATACACACTGATATTGGTAAGTAAGTATAAAAGGTGACGGCCGCAGACGGCAAAAAATAGGTATTAAGAAGGCACTTAGTAGACATAGTATAGTTATCTCTACTTTACTGTCGACATGGGGCATCGGCAGTTTGGCACACACACACATAAGGTTGTCATGTCATATCTAAATCAAACACAACTTTTTAGTGATAAGTAAAGTAGAAGATATTGTATTTGTTAGGCATCAGATAAGTCGGCAGGCAATGCTGCACGGTTCCCCGACCTGTGATCATGCATGCCATGTCTGTTATCGGACTCGACTCTGTCTGTTGCACGTTATATCGACGTTGGGACAGATACTATAGTTCCCGGCAGGTAAATAGTCGCGTCTGACCTACGATGCAATATGCGAGCTCGCACAGGTATTATTCCACGTGCTCGTGCACTGTGTACGGATATAGCACTCACACTAATGCAGATGGCGAACTTGGGGTGCGGCGCGGCGCATAGGCTAGTGTGCTCCAGACTTTTTATTTGGTGCGGACCATTCCTAACTGGCAATAAGTAAAGTAGTAGGTACATATTATTTGTCCATCAGATAAGTCGGCAGGCCATGCTGCACGGTTCCCCGACCGCGCTCGCATGCATGCTTGTCTGTTATCGGACACGACTCTGTCTGTTGCACGTTGCATCAGATTATGTCGAAGTTGGGACAGATACCTACCTTACTGCGTACCTACCTATCTACCTACCTACAGAGTGAACTAGAGTGAGGGAACTCACGGTTTGATCCTGAATCAACGATATATCAAAATATTAGGCTATGGTGACGTAAAATCTGAGTAAAATAGGGCTACTTTAGCGCTACTTGCGTCAAAAACGCTAACATTTGACGCCTGCCAGTGACGCAGAAACCTTGATGTTTTGTTAGAAGCTCCCTAACTGTATGTCGTGAACTGTGCTGCCATCTGTAGTTCTTTGACGAAGCTTAAGAAAGTCAGAAATTATTTTGGATGTCTTTCCACAGATTATCGAATGAAAGGGTCATTATCAGCTGTGTCTTTATAATATGCTTTGATAGGTATGATCTGTTAAAAATAATCGAATTTCAGATAGAGAACGGTTTAGGCCATAGCTTTAAGTCTACCACGGTGGCCAACTACGGATTTACAGGCATCACATAGACCTCACACGCCTTTGAGAACATTATGGAGAACTCTCAGGCATGCAGGTTTCCTCACGATGTTTGCAAGTGAGCAAGTGATATTTAATCACAGATAAGTCCAAAAAGTTAGATGTGGGGGTCGGGATCGAACCCCCGACCCCTCGAATGGGGAGATCGACGTCTTAAATACTAGACTATCACTAGGTAGCTAAACGCCACTCACTTTATGCATGATGTCGCACAATACCTATGAGGTAGAACTGTTCTACGTTACGCCGCTACGTGGCAGCACTGTTATTTAACGCTGCTCATATACGGCCAAGTTTACTGGTCAAGTTTGCAGCGCACTTGAAGCGATAAACTTGACGGTGTAGGTATAGCTATCAGTTGACTGGACGCCCTCTAGACTTTCATGTTGGAGGCAAGCACGCTCCAACGTATGTAGAGATCTCATTATTGCTCAAGGCATGATTGTCGTAGTACATATGTGCCTATATTCTGTAATACCAAAATAAGGTACAAACATTCTTGTAGACAAGTCGTACTATCATAAACATAATTACTTAAAGATTTTTATAGCAACAATAAAAGATTCCGGTAGAAACGTCCAACGCGTGCAGACGTCGCTTCCAGACGCAGATCTTATCGCACGATACGATCAGTACGGCGCGCGTTCGACGTATTAGCCTCCGTTTGTGTGCAGTGGTGTTCGATCCGAGCGGTTTCGGAGAGCGTATTCGAATGTGTGACGTAGTGACGGTGCTTCGGTGTTGGGTATAGGTTTAAGCTTTGTGTTATTTCTAGTTGGTGAAGTTCTGGAGTCCGGTTTTAAACAGTAAGTACACTAGAATAAGACGAAGGCTGTGAACAGCCTAACGTAGGGCATTTTCACACCCCCGTCACCCAAGGACGGGGTCAAGTGTAGGGCTACATACAGTAGGCACTCATCTCCCTGCTTCGGCAGGGAGGTAACAAGTATTACCGGGGTCGAGATGGCCCCCGAACAACCCACCCATTCAAAGCCGGGGCCCAGCCAGGCCCCGGACGTCCCGCAGACAATCTACAAAGATGTAGACATGAATGCGCTGTTAGCCGACTTGGCTAAAAGCAACCCCGATTATCTGGATAAATTCAAGATCGACGCCAAGCGGAGGCCCGAGCGCTTCGGCCCCCCGCCGGCATCCCCCCCCACGGCTATGGAGGACGACTCTACGTCTCCTCCTGTCAAGCCAATTCCGATTGTGCAGCCTCACTCTGAGGCATCCCCGGCCTCCTCCGAAATGGAGGATTTCACAACTGTGAAATCCAAGGGCCAGAAGCGCAAGCTGAAGGCTACAAAGTCACACGCAAATCCACCTAAAAAGGTGGGCATTGCACCCCCCTCGGACTCAAAGTCCCAGCCCGCCACCTCCCAGGATACCCCCGAGGAGGAGCTGGATGACTCCCCTATGGAGGAACCGCCGAGGGAAAAAGTCCCTCCCCTGTACATCCGGGACAAGCTGAGCTGGCAGCGCGTCCTGCCTAAGCTAGACGAACAGGGCATATCGTTTACGAGTGCCCGCTCGACCGCGGTGGGCATTAGGGTACAATGCCCCTCATCAGGCGACCACCGCCTCCTCACTAAAATGCTTCGACAGGAAAGCATAGGATTTCACACCTACGCCCTCCCTGACGAACGCGTCCTACGCGTCGTCATCCGAGGCCTCCCCCGTGAGCTCGACACAGAGCTCATTAAAGCCGACCTCCTTTCCCAGGAGCTACCAGTTCTGGAGGTGCACAGAATGTACCACTCCAGAACCAAAGTTCCTTACGAGATGGTGCTAGTCACACTAGAACTCTCCCCTGCGGGGAAGAGAATCAATAATATTAGCTCAGTGTGTCGGCTGTCAGGCCTAAAAATTGAGCCCCCCCATAATCGAGGCAGGATGGGGCAGTGCCACCGTTGTCAATTATACGGCCACTCCGCCAAAAATTGCTTCGCCCACCCTAGGTGCGTTAAGTGCCTAGGGGATCATGGGACTTCCGACTGCCCCAGGACGCAGAAGACTGAGGAACCCCCCAGCTGCGTGCTCTGCAGGGCACAGGGACACACCGCGAATTATCGCGGTTGCCCGAAAGCCCCTAAAGAGCAGAAGCGAAGGGGTAAATTAGCCGACCGCAAACCTGCAGCAACTCCAAAGCCCGCTCAGAAATTTATCCCAGCGCCAGCTCCGGCATCCAACGCGTGGGAAAAACCTCTCCCCAGGGCTAACCCCCCGGCGCCCATTCCTCCCCAAGCACCCTCAGCCAAGCCAGCCAAAACGGCCCCGGTCATGGCCACTACGCCTAAATTAATACAATTCAATCCAGGCCAAGCACCCTATTCCTCCGCAGCGGCTAACGCAGCGGACAATCTCAAACTGATTGAGAATGTCCTCGCCTCCATCGACATAGAGGAGATGGAGATCTTCGCAAGGACCTTTAGAAAGGATCCTAAAGCAGCGATCACCCAACACTTGGGTTTACTCATTTCTATTAATAATTTAAAAGCGACCTATAATGGCTAATACGACCCTAGGTAGATTAAAACCCCATTCCCTATCTATCGCTTTTTACAACGCGAACGGCCTTAGTGATCAAATTGATGAGGTCCGCGAGTTTGTGTGCGCTCATCAAATTGACATTCTTCTAGTACAAGAGACATTCTTGAAACCTAGTAAGAAAAATCCTAAAATCGCAAACTTCAACATAATTAGAAATGACAGATCCACTGCTATGGGTGGCACTGCCATATACTACAGAAGGGCTTTACACTGCACTCCTCTCGATCCTCCGAATATGACCAATACCGAAGCTTCGATATGTCAGGTGAGTGTGAGGCCATCCGTCTATCACACTAGCATCCGTCTATCTCTCTCCCATGAAAGATCTGCTAGAAAGTGACATCCGTGCACTCCTCTCATTAGGAGACTCCGTCATCTTGGCCGGAGATTTTAACGCCAAGGATTCAAGTTGGAATTGCCGCTCCCCGAACTCACGAGGCCTTCAGCTTCAAAGACTGGCCCGCCGCCCTGATCTTAACTTCATAGTTATAGCCCCGGACACACCGACTCGCTATCCAAGTAACGACAGACGAACCGACAGACCGGACATACTAGACATAGCACTTCTGAAGAACATTGCCCTTCAGGTAAGTCCTTTGGAGGTGCTGTCTGAGCTCTGCTCAGATCACCGGCCCATACTGATGAGGCTGGGACCATCGCCCAATGCGGCCCCCCCGATCAAAACAATCATAGATTTTAAAAAACTAGCAGACCAGCTCAAGTCTATTGACTCAGAGCATATATCCCAAATTCCTGAAATTATAGGTAGCCTCGATGAAGCGCATGCAGCCTCGCTGCACCTTACCAATCATATCCGCGATGCTCTCAGCGCCTGCTCCCGTCAGATGCCGGACGGTTTCACCCGTCGACAGTTGCCGGACGACGCCAGACAGCTGATCACTATCAAGAATGCCAAACGTAGGGCCCACGACGCATGGCCGAATGCCGACAACCGGAGGGAACTCTGGAGAGCCCAGAGGGAGGTTAAGGCTCGCCTTGCCGAACTCCGCGAAGAGCAATGGGACAGGAGGTTGAGTGAGCTCACGCCATCGCATGTAGCCTACTACAGCCTGGCGAGGGCTCTCAAAGCCGACCCTGTCTCGGCGACTCCTCCGCTTTTACGTCCCAACAATCCACCCGCCTTTGATGACGCCGATAAGGCTGAATGTTTGGCTGACAGTTTAGAATCCCAATGCACCCCGAGCACCATCTCGCTAGATAATTCCCATATAAAGCTGGTTGAAGTAGAACTAGCAGACCTTTTCTCCGCCGCACCAGACGGTGATCCTATCAGTCCAACTACCAGCGGCGAAGTTCGCCAAATAATAAAAGAGCTACACGCTAAAAAAGTCCCCGGCCCCGACACTATCAATAATAAGACTCTCAAACTACTCCCCGATGTTCTAATCAACCTCCTAGTGGTTATATTCAACACTCTTATGGCAGGATGCTCCTTCCCCGACCGGTGGAAAGAAGCTACTGTCATAGGAATCCCCAAGCCAGGTAAACCTAAGAACCTCCCCACTAGCTACCGCCCCATTAGTCTGCTCAACACTCTTGGCAAGGTGTATGAGAAAATTATCCTTATCCGGCTCAGGTCCTTTGTAGAGGAGAACAATCTCCTTAACGACGAGCAATTCGCCTTCCGAACTGGACACTCATGTGTCCACCAAGTGCACCGCCTCACGGAGCACATCCTTCTCGGGTTCAACCGATTTAAAACTAAAGGTATCTCAACGGGAGCCTTATTCTTCGACGTAGCCAAAGCTTTTGACAAGGTATGGCACGCCGGCTTGATTTACAAGCTATTCCAACTGAACGTGCCCAAAAGACTTGTATGGTTAATACGAGACTTTCTCACGAATCGAACTTTCCGTTATCGACTGGATGGGACTCTATCCTCTCCAAGACCCCTCCGAGCTGGAGTCCCCCAGGGCTCCCTGCTCTCACCCCTTTTGTATGCGTTATACACCAGGGACATCCCCAGATCTCCGTACGTTCACATAGCCCAGTTCGCGGACGACACCGCACTATACTGCTCCCACTTAAATTACAACATAGTAATATCTCGACTCCAAAAGGCGGTCAATGAACTGGGTCACTGGTTCCGTCGATGGAGAATCGAGGTAAACCCGGACAAGAGCGCAGCAGTGCTCTTTAATAAGTCTAAAACTAGACTTTACTCACTTCGTCAAAAAGAAATCTCACTCTACGACCGTCCAATTCCCTGGCATTCGAAAGCCAAATACTTGGGTGTAACATTCGATAGTAAGATGACTTTTGCAGCACACATCCGTAGAGTCCGAAATAGTGCAACGATTGTGCTCAATCGCCTCTACCCTATGATTTGTGCCAAAAGTAAAATGTCTATTCGACATAAAGTCACGCTATATAAGACGTGCATCCGGCCAATAATGTCTTATGCTTGTATCGCATTTGCTCACCGGCCGCCCTCCTTTCTCAAACCCCTCCAAATCCTACAAAACAAGTTCATGCGTATGGCCACGGGCTCTCCGTGGTTTGTGCGCAATGTGGATCTCCACAGAGACCTCCAACTCCCGACCATAGCGTACTACTTCAAACAGCTCTCAAAAAATTATTTTGAGAAAGCTATTAGGCACCCCAACCCATTAGTAGTCGGGGCCGCGACGTACACACCCGACAGAAATGATCCTCCCGATAAAAGACGCCCTAAGCATGTCCTTAACGATCCCGACGACCAGATAATGACCGACAATGCCCCCTTTTTCGAAGGGTTACACAAAACAAAGTTACAGCGTCTTCGCCGGCGAAGACGAGGTCCCCGATTCCTGACGTCACCCGGTCGTGGCCATGTGTCACGCCCCCGGGGACCCACTGACCAAAACATCAGATTAACAGCTCCTCCCATCCCAACGTTACCCTAAGCCGTGGTCCGAGCCTCGCAGGAGGCGCCCTTAGGATGGCGTTGCCCCCCGATCACTCTGAATTGTTCTTCGAGCTCTAGGGCTCACCCCCAGGCGGAGCTTCGCGCTCGCCAACCCCCCCGGTGACGCTGTAGCGGCCAGTAGGGCCTACGCAGCATAGTCAATCCGAAACAAACAACAACAACAATAAAATACCTAAGCACATAAATAAAAATCAAGCAATATACTATTTTATGACTAATCAAAATTATTCAAAAGTTTCCAGCAATAGGTACCTACCTAATGGCTACAAATATATATGGGCGTTTTTCAAAAAAGTTGTCCCATTATAAAAGTCGTTGTCCGGCCACTTTGATGGTAATTTGATCAAACTTTATGAAAAAAACAAGCTATTGTCTATGCTTACCAATATTGTTTAATATTTAATCTTTTATAATTTAATATGTTACTTCATGTTTAAGAGTTTTAAAAACATAAAATACCAAAAAATAAAAGAGAGGAAGTACCTTCTGACATATGTCCCACTAACACCTTGTCAAGTTTAGAGTCAAAAATTATACCGTCCAAAAATATTTCATGAATATTTGAACACTGAGGTAGTTAAGTATGATACTAATTTCAAATTAAAGCCCTTAAATAAAGACATTACGATAGAATTTTATTTAAAAAATACAATTTATTTGCTGTCCCGTGAATTTGGTGTTAGTGGAATTTCCGCTTACGCTACCGGCCTTTCGAGGTCTTCGAATGAAAATTGCACCATTTGCAAAATATTTTCAGAATACTGGCAACATTATTAGTCTATGGTAATCGCCGTGTTGTATTTTACAAAAGCAGTCGCCAGAAAAACGCAACAGAAGTGGTTGCTTCGACTTGGTTCAAAAAATTTGTTCCACCAACGATACTGATTTTAATAGGTAAGGTTTGATTGCGCATTTGTGTTTGTATGTTATTAAAGAGATTTGTTATTCTTTATTTGGAAAGTAAAATTAAATCAGTCTACCTTTGATTATTAATATGTAATATTGATTTTGAATTTTTAAGGGGTGGTATACGTCACCGCCATTACGCTACCGTGAACCACAGTCGCGTGAATGGAATTGAAAAGTAACGTAATGGAACAATAAAGGTGTTTTCATAGGAAGTTGGATTGTCATCATCATCATCATTTAAACCAACATAAAAAAGATAGAGGTATGTTTTTAACCTATGATGTATTCTGGTGTGTTAGGCTATATAAACCGCTGTAAAAATATTGCGGATGTTAATTATTTCAAAAATAACGGATGGTCTCCTAAAAACGTTTTCTCATAGCTACAGCGGTTCCAGGACCTCCCCTTACTGACCCACTCAAATGAACCAGCCAGTATATTATATTCTTTAAATTTTATAATTTAAAAACTTTATAGAATATATGTTATAATAATTATTTAATTTACGTCTTAGATAGCCAGCCCACACTATTTCACTTGCAAAGATTTCTATCCTGCGGGATATTCGGGATCAAGAGATGTCAATCGGTTCAGCAGTTTTTGCTGCAGGTTGTAACAAACGAAACTTCTCGTTTTATAATATTACTGTGATGATTAGCTACATAATAATATTTGATTTGTAATGCTATTTTTTTGTCTTTTTTGACCAATTATGCACGATGCCTTATGTTTCCTAAACGCGATTTTGTATTCCACTATACGTCACTGTCCCATTTTTGATAAAGGTTTATTTTTAGAGAAATGGCTATAAAGTCAGAGATATATAAATATTTTTATGTTTAGAAATGTTATTAAATAATTAGTTATTTGTCACAATTTAATATTAAAAGATTTATAAGAAAATAGTCAGTGTTTTAACAAAATTCTTTAGTACAAAACATCCAAAAGTAGCGTTAAAGAACATTTTTGTTAAAAACTTCAGTTCAATTTGATGTTATATGTTTAGTTTTAATTATTTTTAGAAGGCTGATTTGGTTAATTTTTCGACATTAAAGATAATTAATGTATAACTTGTTTTATTTCCCTGGAAATCCAATAAAAAATCAGTGACGTAATGGAACTTCAATTGGGTGGTATCAAGTTAAAAATGAAAATATTCCCAATTATTACATTTATTTTTAATAAAATTTACTATTTTTATATAGTTTATACTATATATTTACAATATAATTACATTTTAAGGCAAAACTAAATTTTTATTTATGTGGAATTCCTATTACGCTACCGACAACTTTTTTGAAAAATGCCCATATATTACCGAGAAGCCGTGTTGTCAAAAACCAGTCAACACGTGTTTTCCTTAGGCTTCCATTTCCACACCCAAAATACCAGTGAATAATGCGTCCATAGCTACCTACACAATATTTGGTATCAAGTCGCATTAATATGTAGAAATGCCACTTCAGTATAAAAAGGTAATAAAAAAGAAATCCGCACATTTTAATTAGCGGAATGTAAACATGTACACGGAACTACGATTACATTGCAATGATCACATCATTCTCATTGGCTGTAATTGGATGTATTGGTTTTCAATATATAAAAGGAAAAGGTGACTGACTGACTGCTGACTGGCTGGCTGACTGACTGACTGAACTGATCTATCAACGCAAAGTTCAAACTACTGGACGGATCGGGCTGAAATTTGGCATGCAGATAGCTATTATGGCGTAGGAATCAGCTAAGAAAGGATTTTTGAAAATTCATGTCCTAAGGGGGTGAAACAGGGGTTTGAATGTTGTATAGTCCAAGCGGACGAAGTCGCGAGCATAAGTTAGTCTATGAACGCGTAAGCGACATGCTTTGACACACAATAATATACACATACATGCTATCTTTGTCATATGTCTATTGTTTTGGTTTTGGTGTACAATAAAGCATAATATTTTACTTTACTTTACTTTACATACAGAACTTGCTATCAGTAAAAAAAAAATTTTTTTTTAATTTTTTATTTACACCTTATTGCACACAACACAAATTAAACATTGAAAAAACACAATACAGGATCTCAATCTAATAGCTGTAGCATGCAAAGGCGGCCTTATCGCTAAAGCGATCTCTTCCAGGCAACCTTTGACGAAAGGAATCACGAAAGCACGGGCTGGTGCGGCAGCCCAAAATGGCCCTAGCTATATTAATTATTATAAATTAGACTACATAGTACATACACAGTACATTCTAATAATACACAAATATATATAAATATATTATATACCTATATACATATCACTATAATTATCTAGAGCTTCCAAAGATAATAAGATAAATATAAGTGTTTCACTTTTCATCCACGGTGTCATGTAGTACCGCAAGTGGTAGAAATTATATTGTACATCAACCTTTGGAATGAGATGGCGGTTTCGGAGAGCATTGTCTCTGTCGTTGAGACCGACAAACAATATGTGACGTTTTGCTATAAATCGTACAAGAGGAAAAACCTGGTAAATTTCGCGGGACCCGTAAATTGATGAATTTATAGATGTACTAGCTTATGCTCGCGACTTTGTCCGCGCGGACTAAACAAATTTCAACCCTGTATTTCCCCCCTTAGGGGTTGAATTTTCAAAAATCCTTTTTTACCGATTGCCTACGTCATATTAGCTATCTGCCGACATACCAAAGAGCCCAATCCATCCAACAGTTTGAGCTGTGCGTTGATAGATCAGTCAGTCAGTCACCTTTTCCTTTTGTATATTTAGTGTCTAGGAAGTAGAATGATACTATGCATTCGTGTCATTCTCTCAAAGTCTAGTTTTCTGAAGGTTTCACTTCCACCACATGTGAATTGCACACATGTTTTCACTTATCAGTACCTCCTTTACACGCTGTATGACTCGGCCACGGATAAATAGATCACGCTTGACGCCAATCGCCCATGTCATGCGTGATATACCTAGCTTGTCGATCGTAATTACATTACACCCAATGTAGGGTTGCCAGGTCTCCAAACTGACTAGTCAGTTTAGCCGGACATTTGGGTAAAAAGGCCGGACAACCTAATTTTTTTTGTCTTAGTAGGTATAACACGACAAAGGCTTTTTATCATTTACCTGAAATTCTAACGAAACAACAACAAAATTAAATGAATCAGTCTTTTTCAATAATCATTCATTCTATTGCAATTTGCAATGGAAAACAAAATTAAACGAAGCTCTAATGAATGAACCAGTCCTATTTTAATGAACATCATCTTTTACTTTATTTATCTACTATTATTGCAAAATGTAAAAATGGTCAAATTTAAAAAGCCTAACAAAAGCCGGACAGGCTGGACATCGTCTAATTTGGCTGCACATGCCACCAAAAAGCCTGACAGTGTCCGGCCTCACCCGGACGCCTGGCGAGTGGCGACGCTACATGTAGGTACTGCCTACGTGCCTACATCGCCACATATGGAAAGCTAATGTAACTGTTTATGACATATACATTATTAATTGGTATATTATTATCGAGTGCGCAGTCATATCGTGCAAATTACAGTAATGGCTGGTGATTACGCATTTACAATAATTACCAACCTTTATTGACTATGTACGTACTTTTAGGGTTCGTTTTTTTTGTACCCAATGGGTAAAACGGAACCCTATTACTGAGACACCGCTGTCCGTCCGTCACCAAGCTATGAACCGTGATAATTAGTTGAAATGTTCACAGAAGCAGCAGACACACACTTGTCGATGGGGCCCTGCACACGGGCCCCGTTTGCCCCTATGGTAAATACGGTACCGGTATCCTCACGAGTAGGTCTAGCAGTAAACATAAATATACAAAAGAAACATGTAACATTTGAATTAGGCATTGTATACGGTATATAGGTATCCGTATAAAGATCTCAGCACACATATGGGATCGGAATTCGGAAAGGGATCGTCACCGTATCGCCTCGAGCCGTTCAGAATGATTTGTATTAAACTCCCTACTGGAACGCACACTAATCGGAATCATAACGTAATCGCCTCGCCTCGGAACAGGCTCCGAACTTGCAATTCCCGCGCTTACGTCTCTCCGTACCCGAGCTCACATCTCTTCGTCCACCCTTGCCCCTGTCCTCTTCATCTCCTCCTCTGTGTTTCCTCTTCATCAAGTGCTATGGCTATGATAGCCAACTCACGTATTGTAAACCAAGACATAACCGTGCGCTACACTTAACGTCAGCCAGCGGGCGGCGGTGTCGCCTAGCCGTAGCCGAGTTGACGTAGGGCGCTGCTGATACGCTTTCGTTACGTGCATACGGTAGGTTGACGCCTGGTTGACAGCGAGGCGAAAGGCGTTACGGTTACGATCCCTTTCCGATCCCATATGTGTGCTGACTGCTGACACCTTATGCCAGCGAAGGCCTGTCGCTAATCTTGTTAACGTTCATAATCCTTCAAGTGACACTTAGGTTATAACGAGGTTAACTTGAATAATGTAAGTCCATGTACTAAGCCTGTCTAGTGTCTAGTGTGTAGCTTACCAGATCAACTTATGTAACTACTAATTAAAGGAATACCTACTTAGGTAACTATATTTAACCGATTTCAAAAAAGTAAGTTATCTATTTGATCCGTAAGTATATCTAGACACAACAGGCCGAGATGGCGAGCGCGGGTGACATGCGGGTGTGCGGGGCGTCCTCCCGCCTCATACCCCGATTGCCATCTCGACCTGTCGCATACTATAGCTAGTAGGTCTGTCTTACACCGATACGACGCGTCTCTCGGTTCTCCAACGAATTACATAAACATTACTTAGCTGTAGTCCGCGACAGGTGGAGATGGCAATCGAGGTATACTATGAGGTGTCGCCACAGACCTCTAACTTAGTGGTTTGTGGGTATCAGATCTTGCAGCAGATCCAGCTTTGGGAGACCCCCCACTAGGTGGGCGGACAACATCAGACGAGTCGCAGGGAAACTCTGGATGGCGGCGGCGCAAAACCGTGGCGTGTGGAAGTTGCTACAAGAGACCTATGTCCAGCTGTGGACTTCTATCGGTTGAATCTTCTCTTACTTGGGAAGATACGTGTCATGTACATGCGAGTCGATTTCACTTGTATAGTACCGACCTCCTCCGTTAAAACATCTAAAGAAAAGAAAATGATCAGAATAAAAGAAAGGTATTATCCTTCAAGCGACCTCCCTGGCGTATAATGGTAAGCTCTGCGGTCATATTAGTGGGATTTCCCGGGTTCGATTCCTAGCAGGGATTTGGAATTTTATACTTTCTAAATTTCTGGTCTGGTCTGGTAGGCGGCTTCGTCCGTGGCTAGTTACCACCCAAGCGCAAAGCCGTGCCGCCAAGCGATTTAGCGTTCCGGTACGATGCCGTGTAGAAACCAAAGGGGCAAGGGTTTATTAAAAACTGGTATACCCCATCCAAGTTACACGGCTTCCGTCTTAAACTGCATCATCACTAACCATTAGGTGAGATTGCAGTCAAACTGAATCTACTTGTATCTGAATTTTAAAAAAAGTGCGTAATGAAGGCTATTTGTCACGAAACAAACAGGTTGTCGTTCAATACGCGGAAGCGAGATAGCAATCATTCTTCACCACAATAACATTTAAACGAATCCATAACACGCTCAATTTCCCCGCAAACGGCACACAACACCTTATTTCCCCAATTAAAGCTGATCACACATTACACCGAGAGCCGCACGCAACGAACGCATATACCTATATATAAAAGGAAAAGGTGACTGACTGACTGACTGACTGATCTATCAACGCACAGCTCAAACTACTGGATGGATCGGGCTGAAATTTGGCATGCAGATAGCTATTGTGACGTAGACATCCGCTAAGAAAGGATTTTTGAAAATTCAACCCCTAAAGGGGTGAAATAGGGGTTTGAAATTTGTGTAGTTCACGCGGACGAAGTCGCGAGCATTAACTAGTATAGATATAAGCATAAATTAGGGAGTGATAGATAATGATGATGGCGAGAGGTTTGATAGTGAAATGGCAAGGGGAAAACTAGGTCACACACTCTCCTAAAATATTGTAATATCCTGTAAGTAACTGTGTAACGGAATTTAAAAAAAAAGGATGTAGTGTGCGATCAACTTTATGTTCGAAGAACGTGATTGGCCGGACCACGTTTCATTTTTAATGATTTCTCGGACACCAAATGATCAACAGACTGACAGCCGTATCTACTGACCTGTTACAGCTGAGGTTTTAATGTCAATCAACACTATTAAAATTCGCAATAAAAACTTCTGATTAATCAAAGCAAAAAACATAAGTACCTACCTAATGATCACACGTATCATTATCGATCAGCTATAAAATATTTCTGCATAACTTTCCACATAATTACACAAACCCGTTGCCTCCAGGCGGTAAATATAAAGATAATTTTTTTACAAAAAAAATAAAAACCGACTTCGATACACAAACACTAAAAATTGAAAAATAATTTAATTTATTACCGAATATATTATGTATACAAGATTTAATATAGTTCCATAATAATACTTTTTGGTGCCGGTGCCAATTAGCTTTAGCTGCGCGAATCGTCTAGACTTCATATTTTTATGAGACTCCACAATGGCACCTCATTGGCACCGACCCCAAAAAATATTATTATGGAACTATATTAACTCTTGTATACATAATATATTCGGTAATAAATTAAATTATTTTTCAATTTTTAGTGTTTGTGTATCGAAGTCGGTTTTTATTCTTTTTGTAAAAAATTTTTATTTCACAATTTTTAGTGGCCCCATGGAATTATGCTATGACTGGTTAAAAATCTACTGTTTACTAAGCTATTACACTGATCGCGAGCAATTTACTCTTATCCGTTGAGGAGTTCCAGTATCTATCTTCGAAGATGTTCATCAGATCTTTACCAAATTGAAATGGGACCAACTTTGAACTATACCCTTTCAAACAAAAAAAGAATTTTCAAAATCGGTCCAGGCGTCTTTGAGTAATCGTGGAACATACATAAAAAAAAAATAAAAAAAATAAAAAAAAAAAAAGATTCCGACGAATTGAGAACCTCCTCCTTTTCTTGAAGTCGGTTAAAAAAAGACAATTTCATAAGTACAAAAAAACAAAAATTTAATACATTGAGAATACATTTGGATCTAAGAAAAACGATGTCCTATAGGCCTATGAGAAGTGTATAAATAGCAATCGCCGATGATACATCCATATTGATTCAAGTGACATTTTTATGGTTCCGTACCTCAAAAGGAAAAGGAACCCTTATAGGATCACTTTGTTGTCTGTCTGTCTGTCTGTCAAGAAACCTATAGGGTACTTCCTGTTGACCAAGACTCAGGCAGGAAGGTTGGTCTTATAGCAGACATGAGGGGAAAATCTGAAAATCGTGAATTTGTGGTTACATCACAAGAAAAAAATTAAAATGTGTTCATGAACAAATATTGCTATTTTCAACCTTCAAAGTAAGATTAATATACCAAGTGGGGTATCATATGAAAGGGCTTTACTTGTACATTCTAAAACAAATTTTTATTTATTTTTAGGCATAATAGTTTTTGGTTTATCATGCAAAATGTCGAAAAAATACGACTGCAGTACGGAACTCTCAGTGCGCTTGGCCGATTTTTATAAAATAACGAAGGTCTGGCACGCCTTGGCATATCTACTCGTGTGCCTTGATGCTTGGCTCTCTCTTTCTATCACCTATGCTTTGTAGATAGTTCCGCATGTTTGTCAATGTGATGTTAGATTAGATGGAGCACATGTGACTAGCTGCTTATCAATCAGTGACAGTAGACAGTAGGTGCGGGACCCGCAGTACACATCGCGCTAAGTGCTCGTGATAACACATCAATCAGGAGCGATGCTGATAAGTGATAACCATGCTGCCTCTCACAACTCTTCCGTTGTTATCATCTCATCTGTCTGGAGAACACTGTCGCCTATAACACTGCCCACGACTTCGTCCGGAAGGACCACAACTTCAAACCTCTATTTTACCCCCAGGGGTTGAATTTTCAAAAAAAAAATCTTACCGGATGTCTACGTCACATTAGCTATCCGCATGTCAAACAACCGGGTCCGTCACGTAGTTTGAGCTGTGCGTTGATAGTTCAGTTCAGTCAGTCGCCTTTTCCTTTTACATTCAAATAAACTAAGTATTAAGTACAAAGTGCTGATCTTTTAAAATACTTCACAACTGGTTCGGAATGTTTTTTTTCTGAAAACCAGCAAAAAGCTCGGTAGCTAGCTCGTCAAACATGTAAGTATTTGCGTGGGGCTCCAGTTTTCCAGTGCCTAGGTAGGTGGCTAGGTGTTAATCTACAAACATAGATAACTTAACTGACTATGGATACTAAAGCTACATAATATGTGAATAACAATTCAGAGTTATCGAGCAAGTTTAATTTTTGCAAAAGGACTGCGTCTAAAGCGAATTACGGATGCGGAGTGCGGAGTGCGGAGTGCGGAGTGCGGAGTGCGGAGTGCGGAGACCGATGTTCGTTGGAGATGTTGTTAGGTAGTTGTTGCTATGAAGCGCTGCGTCTATGGAGCATATTGTGTGTCACCGGTTGGGTACAATGTCTGTTACGCTGTACGCAGGCATGTCATTGACATTGCAAATGAGGCTGGCTCACAAAAACGACGTGCAACAAAAAGAGTTCATGTAAATGTTGCTAATGAGCTAATGAGCTGATCAAGCTGATGAGCTGATGAGCTGATGAGCTGATGAGGCAGGCACTCAGGCAGCCTCGCACATGACTATAGGTAGGTATTTCTTTGAATAATAATTTAATCAAAACTTGGTAGGTGTATATCATTAAAACGGAAAGTATCACCACAAAGTAGGTACATATTGTTACGAAGTAATTAAATATACTTTCATATTTTTATTTATAAATTATTATACTTAGACTATAGACTTGGTCCGCATGGATTTAGGTTTTTAAAAATCCTGTGGGTACTCTTCAATTTTCCGGGATAAAAAGTCTATGTCCTTCCCCGGGATACAAGCTATCGCTGTGCTAAATTTCGTCAAAATCAGTTGAACGGTTGAGCCGTGAAAAGCTAGCAGACAGACAGACAGACACACTTTCACATTTATAATATTAGTATGGACTATGTATTTTCAGTTCTTACCTCACCACTAGGTACTTAAATGGAAAAATTTATAGTTATAGGTTATCTTAGTTAAGGACTTACTTTAAAAATAATGAAACCTTTAACTTCCAGGTACATTTACTGACTTAGCTAAGTACCTATATGCTTAACCCATCTTTCCTGTTTATGATATTACTTACCTATTGCAACTATTTATACCTACCTAATACCTATATGTTACTAGTACATAATGCACTTATCTCGGCAGTGTTGAGGCGTGACGTGTGTGGTGCTCGACACAATGATATCACTTCCCAATGACGACGGGACAGCCGCAAGCCATATGCTTCTCCTCTTGTGTGGCTGACGAACCGACAAACAAGCTATTATTTAATAGCGTTCGAGATAAGTTTACAACTATACCGAAATTTTCCTATGTTGGTTTAGTAACAAATAATAATATTGTGCTTATTACGTACTTCCGATACGAGTCCGTGAAAATACGTCCCGAAGTTGTCATTAAACTATGGTTGGTATGTATGGTGGTATGGTAGCTTAAAGCATACTAGCTTATGCTCGCGACTTCGTCCGCGTGGACTACAAAAATTTCAAACCCCTACTTCACCACCTTAGGGGTTGAATTTTCAAAAATCCTTTCTTAACGGATGCCTACGTCATAATAGCTCTCTGCATGCCAAATTTCAGCCCGATCCATCCAGTAGTTTGAGCAGTGTGTTGATAGATCAGTCAGTCAGTCAGTTAGTCACCTTTTCCTTTTATGTATTTAGAGATAATATAATGTAGTACGCGACAAGTCAAGATGGCAAGATGGGATGGCTAACCCGGTGCGGGCGAGCGCGGGTGACGTGCGGGTGTGCGGGGCGTCCCCCCGCCTCATACCCCGATTGCCATCTAAACCAGTCGCGGACTATACGCTCTTGATTATTATCTTTAGCACATACTTAAAGTCGCATCTCATGAAATTGCCTACGAGCTAAAATAGCGACGTGTTACCTGTCTGTCTGTATGTCGTTAACGAGCAGCGATTTGCCGACGTAGTGCCGACACCAAATGTACAAAAAACACATTACCTCTCCAGCAGTTGGCGCGCTCGCTAATGCTCTAAGTAGTTAAGCGGTTTATGTAAAAACTGAACACTCAAGACGAAAAAAATCACCACTGAAAAGGAAAAAACCGGCCAAGTGCGAGTCAGACCCGCAAACCGAGAGTTCCGTAATACAGTCGTATTTTTTCGACATTTTGCACAATGAATCAAAAACTTAGGCAAACAAAAAAAAAGTTTTGAACGTACAGGTGAAGCCCTTTCATATGATACCCCACTTGGTATACTAAATAGACTTATCTTACTTTGAAAGTTGAAAATAGTTATTTGTTCATGACCACATTTTTTTTTTGTGATGTAAACAGTTTAAAATCACGGTTTTCGGATTTTCCCATTACGTGTGCTTATAAGATAAGTAGGTAGGTAGGCTGCCTGCCAAATTTCATGATTCTAGGACAACGGGAATTATAGGTTTCTTGACAGACACAATAGACAGACAGACAGACAACGAAGTGATCCTATAAGGGTTCCTTTTGAGGAGGAGACACCGGTTTATTAAACTTACTTCAGGTTTCCCGACACTAAATTGTAAACCGACATAGTTTTAATAAATAAATTTTCATTTTATTTCATTTCATTTTGAGGTAGGTACGGAACAGAACCCTAAAAAGATGAGAAAAACTCTAAAAAAATAAGCACTTAAAAAGGAAAAGTCTTCAAAGTTCATCTCTTATGGCTCAGTAGTCAGTAGCGTGTAAACTGTTCCGTAGCACTTTTTGCTTATTACGCTCTTGAAAACGAACGTCCGCTTTTTCCTACCGATTAAAAAAAAAAGATTACTTTATTACGATACCTAATTCTTACAAGAAATCAATTAACCTACTTGGAAGTGTTGTCAGCTGGATCTAATAAATCTAATGGTGGCATAGATAGATCGTAGATAGGAAATAGATAGGATGCCAAATCGATAGATGTACATAGGTAAAATATTTCCATACAATACCCATGTAAAATTCCTTTGTCAGAACATAAATATAAAAATAAATAAATAAAGTAATGGAAAAACTAAATAACCCGGCTGCTATTTAATAATAACGGATTTAAAATATACGGTTTTCATAATATTAATGATGAAAACCGTATATTTTAAATCCGTGGCGTAGCTAGTTCAAAAGATCTAACTGTACAGAGGGATAGACGGCGGGAACTTTGTTTTATCTTTTTTTTAGATAAAAGTTAGCTTTGACCGTAATCTCACATGGTAGTAAGTGATGATGCAGTCTAAGATAGAAGCGGGCTAACCTGAAAGGGGTATGGCAGTTTTTTATTAAACCTGTACACGTTTGGTTTCTACATAGCATCGTACCGGAACGTTAAAATGCGCGACGGCACGGCTTTGCCAGTAGGGTGCAGCCACAGCCGAAGCTGAGCACCAGACCAGAAATTTAGAAATTATAAAATTCTAAACCTGCCGTGAATCAAACCCAGGACCTCTCACTAATAAGACCACAGCCCTTGCCACTGCGCCAGATAAGTCGTCAATCTATGTAGAGAAGAAGTCGTGCGTGCCAATCGGCTGTATTATTTATCAGACTATCAAATATTTCAGCTTTTATAGCATGTACCTCTTAAACGGCCCTCCATTCTTTCCCTTTTCTACGCGTCGTATCTTGATAAGCATGGGCTCCATAATCCACTTGTGTGTGCGGCGTGCGGCGTGCGGCGTGCGGCGTGCTGGAATGCCGCACGGCTTATCTATTTACTTGTCGACTGAAGATTTAAGCAGCTGTTATAAGTTGAGCTGGAACCATGTCTGATTAACATCGAAATGACGTCATTTTGACGTCAGCCGAAATAAAAATATACCATCAATCTTACATAAGAGATTTATATACATAAGACTTCTGATTTATCCATTACAATTTATTTAAAAGTAGCTGATGTCTGTGACTTGTTCGGATTTTAAACGTACCGTGGTCTTCTGGGATTTTTTTCTTTTCTGGGATGAAAAGTATGTCTCCAGGATGCAAGCTGTCATTATCATCATCATGATCAACCCACAAGCCTCTCGGAAAAAGAAGGACATAGGCCATAGTCCGCCATGTTAGCCAAGTGTGCATTGGCTGACCTTTTGAGAATATTATGGAGAACTCAGGCATGCAGGTTTCCTCGCGATATTTTCCTTTACCGTTCAAGCAAAAGATATTCAATTGCATAAAACGCACATAAATGCGAAAAGTTAGAAGTGGATGCCTGGGATCAAACCTCCGACCTCGTGAACAGGAGGTGGACGTCTCAACCACTAGGCTATCACCATGCAAGCTATCTCTGTATCGAATTTCGTCAATATTGGTTCTATAATTAATTGAGCCGTAAAAAAATCGAAATTCCACCCAAATCAACAGCTTCCATCTACAGTGACGGAATTTCGATTACGCTGTTCGAAAATTAATCGATATTTAAATAAAATCTTTGAAATCCATGACCGTTTTGAGTTGTGGCAAAAATAATATATTGTTTGCATAATTTTCTATTCATGTCACATGCATGTTTTACAATTCGGGAGAATTTGCATACGTGCATTACTGACGTCACCAAAATTTGCGTAAACATTCATCGAAAACCTTCGCTTCGGCATTCAGTTCAATGATTTATTAATTACTAGCTGATGCCCGCGACTTTCGCACGTGTATTTGCGTTTTTTTAAATCCTGTGGGAACTTTGATTTTCTCTGTACCAAATTTCATCAAAATCGGTTGAACAGTTGGGCCGTGAAAAGCTAGCAGATAGACAGACACACACATTCGCATTTACAATAATAGTATGGACTAGATGATGCTCGCGACTTCGTCCGCGTGAATTTAGTTTTTTTTAAATCCTGTGGGAACTGCAATGACTTTTAATGTATACTGGTAACTCTTTGGATCTTCCGGGATAAAAAGTAGCCTATGTAAGCTAACTCTATACCAAATTTCATCAAAATCGGTTCAACTGTTAGGCCGTGAAAAGCTAGCAGACAGACAGACACACTTTTGCATTTATAATTTTTTTTTTTTTTTTGTTTATTTGAAATTAATCAACAGCGTAAATACATAATTATTATTTAAATTTAAATCTAGGTATAACAGAAGGCCAAAAGAGATTACTTAAAATTATAATTAAACTATTTTAACAGAATACAGTTAGAATAAATGTAGGTATATACAATAATAAAATAAAATTACAACAGTGTGTGTATGATTGTGTGTGTGTGTATGCGTGTGTGAGTGTGTGCTTATGTGTGATTTATATATATACAAAGCCCAATTGTATGGATATAGTATGTATTTCATTATAACCATTATAATATTATTATCTTTAGGGAAGTGACGTGTAAAACTGTCCACCCCGATGCATTTGTTTAGTATAATTGATTTGATTTGAAAGCGTTGTGTTGTAACCCGACACTTTTTCTACTTCGCTGGGCAGGGAACTGAGAGCTCGTGCAACTCGGGCAACTCGGGCAACTCGGGCGGAATCCGACGCCTTGATTGCTTTCTTTGTCTAAAGTGGCTCGGGAACGAGCTATTGGAATTGATGTTAATCTTGCCGACATCTATACTATAGACCAGCAATCAATAAAACTTGTGTGCCGTTTACGCGCGGTAGAATTGAAAACTTCACAAAACTAAACTACGCGATGATGAGACGAATGCAGAGTAGGTAACTAAATGATTTTTCAGTGATTATTAAACGAAGTTGGGCGAGCATGATAAAAGAATAGATCAAAGCGAGAAGCTCGCCCGACTTCAACATACATACTCGTGCAGAAACAAAAGTTATTTTTTACTTTGTAGTGGTTTTAGAAGTCGGTTTTTTAATTATTTTTTTAGTGTCAGTTTTTAGTTTCTTCGAGTTTCAAATCACCAATCACAAGTAACGGTAGGTACTAAACAGGTCACTTGAATCAAACGCAGATTTTTATTTGAGTTACGTCATTCATTATACGCTAAATAAGATAAAATTGGCGGCAACAGAATTGCCAAAAAACTATGATTGCCTCCAAAATGAACATTGAGTGTTGAGTTGTGACCTAAAAAGCCTAAAAACCTAGCCGTTTCACGAACGACTTATCATAATGGACTTTGAATTGACTTTAGTCTAGCTAGAGACACGCTCGGCCAAATTAGGAACTGTCCATTCAAAAAACCGGCCAAGTGCGAGTCAGGCTCGCGCAACGAGGGTTCCGTACTACAGTAGTATTTTTTCGACATTTTACATTTTCAAAAACTATAATGCATAAAAATAAATGAAATCTGTATTAGAAATTAGAATGCACGCGTGAAGACCTCTCATTTGGTACCCCACTCGCAGTGGCGTGCACAGGAGTTCAAGCCATGGTATGCATTTAGGTATGAACTTATTTTACGGCCGGTTAAAATGAAAAATAAGCATTGATTTATTACAATGAGGGTAAGCAGTGCGTTTATGCCTCTATGAGCTGCACGCCACTGCCCACTCGATATTATAGTTATCTTACTTCTAAATTGAAAATACTAATTAAGAGTTCATGACCACAATTTTTTTTGTGATGTAACCACAAATTCACGGTTTTCAGATTTTTCCCCGACCGTCTGCTATAAGACCTACCTACCTGCTAAATGGCCTGCAGGTTTCTTGACATACTGACAGACAGACAGACAACAAAGCGATCCTATAAGGGTTCAATTTTTACTTTTGAGGTACGGAACCCTAAAAATCAGAGGAATTTTGATTTGAAAGCGCGGCCTTTCGAAATTCCACGTTTCTTTGACAAAGGAGCCTAGAATTCAAACCGAAACGAAAGCTTCAAATTCTTTGTGTGTCTTGATAATAGCTGTCGCAAGAATGTGACCCACTTGTTAGAGCATAGCCTAGATGGCGCTGCGCTGCCAGTTTCCAGAATTGCTTTTGGACGACAATCATTTCAAATTGAATGCTTATTTCTTGGTCTCTCGGGTCGCATTTTTCGCTTCATTTCTTGATGAATTCAATTCATGATGGGATCTGACGTCTTGATTGCTTCTCATGAAATGAAATTTAATAACTTTTTGTAACTCGAGTCCCTGTTTATCTTCATGCTTGTGACCGTTTCGATGGCAGCAATATTTTTTAATAAAAATTTCCGTTTATGATATTTTATCATCGTCGTTATCATATCTTCTGTCATTATCTCTTCTGATTTCATCTAAGATATATTTTATTGGTATTGCAACATCTTAGCAGTCAGAACACTTTTGGGCAAAGGAATGCTCAAACATTTTTTGAGGGGAAAATTGTTGTGATTTGTAACTCGAAACAAAATAGCGACACTAAAAAGAGACAAACACATACATCTATAGGATTTAGCCTGCGAGAAAATGAAATACAATACATTACAACATTTCCAATTATTTTTTATTTTAATAACCATAACATCTCTCGTGTCATTTGTTGAAATTGAAAACTTGGGAGTTTGTAGAATGAGGTGGTGAGGTTTGTAGACTGAGGTAAGGTATATGTAGAATGAGATGTAAAATATTTTTAAGGTTCCGTACCTCAAAAGGAAATATAGGATCACTTCGTTGTCTGTCTGTCTGTCAAGAAACCTATAACGTTGACATCATGAAATTTGGCAGGTAGGTAGCTCTTATATTATAGCGCACGTAAGAGAAAAATCCGTAAACCGTGAATTTGTGGTTACATCACAAAGAAAAAATTAAAATATGGTCGTGAACAAATATTTACTATACCAAGTGGGGTATCATATGAAAGAGCTTTACCGGTACATTCTAAAACAGATTTTTATTTATTTTTATGCGTCATAGTTTTTGAATTACCGTGCAAATGTCGCAAAAATACGAGTGTAGTACAGAACCCTCGTTGCGCGAGACTGACTCGCACTTGGGCTGTTTGTTCATACTTGGTGACAATATTACAAAAAATAAACCCTGCAATTATTCTACACCTGATACCCTGCCTTCATCTCAATGTTTCCAAGTTTCGTTTTCTGAAGGTTTCCCTTCTATCACGTCAAACGTGTCAACTGTTCACGTGTTTTTTCTTTTTTAACTTTTGACCTTATAGAATGGCACGGTTTCCACGGTGTGTTTCTACATATTTGTGCAAGCATCGCCGTTATCGGCGGCCGATGGAAATGGAAACGGTTTCCGTTGCGAGTTTGGTAAACACGCGCCGTTTTGCGAGCGCGTGGTTTACCCACACGCCGACACGCTTGGCCGTTTGTTTCTAATCAACTTTTATTACCTCCGCAAAAAATGGAAACAATAGCGTATGTATGTATTGTTTAGCTACATTTCGCTAATGGCCCTAATCGTATCCGAGTTGCCACTATTGCGACGTTCATGTGAAATTGCAGTTGCCTAATGGATAACTGTTACTGTACTGTGGTAGTCCGCCTTCTAATCGGAGGTCGGGGGTTCGAGCCCGGGCACGCACCTCTAACTTTTCGAAGTTAAGTATGTGCGTTTTAAGTACCTAATTAAATATCACTTACTTTAATAACGGTGAAGGAAAACATTCTGAGGAAACCTGCATGCCTGAGAGTTCTCCATTATGTTCTCAAAGGTGTATGAAGTCTACCAATCCGCACATGGCCAGCGTGGTAGACTAGGTATGGCCAAACCAGTCTCACTCTGAGAGGAGACCCGTGCTCTGTAGTGAGCCGGCGACGGGTTGATCATGATGATACCTACTTGATTTCAGGTCTTTGATCAAGCCATCGCCGGCCCACTACTACACAAGTCCCTTCTTAGGAAGGAGTGATTTAGGTCATAGTCTGCCACGTTGGTCAAGTGCTGATAAGCACACTTCACCTTTGAAAACATTATGGAGACCTCTCAGATATGCAGGTTTCCTTATGTTTTCCTTCCCCGTTAAAGTGATATTTTATACCTTAAAACGCACATCACTCAGAGTGCGTGCCCGGGATCGAACCCGCGACCTCCTGAATAAGGCCGACGTTTTAACTACTGGGATATCACAGCTCACGGGAAACTCAAATCCACGGACGAAGTTACAGGAATAAGCTAGTAGGTAATTTCAATAAATTGGTATTGAGGATAATGTTTAGGATTATGATAATATAAATAGGATTATGATAATAATGTATTTTACAATATTTCAAGTAAGGTATTAAACTTAACATTTGCAACAATTCAAAAGTTCTGAAATGATAAGTTAAATGACGGTAGTTAGCAGTTAAAGTGGTTGTGACAAAAACTGACGACAGAAGCTAACGAGTTCCATTATATCCACGCTTTGTAGCGACTAGCGCCGCCGCCGAGTCGAGTCAAATCGAGTCGAGTGGGTCGCAGTCAGCGATATGTATATACTCACCAGTTACCACTAGATGCGGCGAGTCATAGTACCAATATCAATAGTAATGTACCGTGCCCAGCGGGAAATATTCAATAGAATAGAATATACATTAGACATACATTTATTGGTTGATCCAACACACGTTAAACACAAACATTTATAAAAAAAAATTGCACATCGGGCTATAGAAAGCTGTGATAGCCTAGTGGTTAGGACGTCCGCCTTTAAATCGGAGGTGAAGGGTTCGATCCCTGGCACGCACCTCTAACTTTGCGGAGTTATGTGCGTTTTAAGTAATTAAATCACTTGCTTTGCTAACAACATGCAGGGAGCCGCTGCATAGCGGCGGCGCAAGATCGTGGCATATGGAAGTATCTACAAGAGACCTATGTCCAGGGCCTAACATGCACCCCACGAGTGTCTACGCATTTTCTCGTGTTATTCATAGATAGAGATAAGACGAGTAAATGCGTAGACAACATTTAGAAAAGAACATAGTATCACTATGTTGCTATGAAGCGCCCACACGCTAGAGTGGGACTTCAATATCGCTGCAGTATAATCACGTACAATCAGCTGTGTGTGTGTGTGTGTCGTGTGCACACGCCCCCCGCGCACACATGCACGACGCCAATCAGCTGATCGCGACGCGACGACGCGACGTGCCAAAACAATGCCGTGGCGTGCTCTGTGTATAGCTATAGTCCGCGACACCTCGAGATGGCTATCGGGGTATAAGGCGGAGGGGACGCCCCGCACACCCGCACGGCACCCGCGCTCGCCCGCACCGGATTAGCGCAAGGACTCTGCGAATGCCCAGGGCATTCCAACCCTGATTGCCATCTTGACCTGTCGCGCACTACCATACTCGCGGCGGCGACGGACGGACTTCCTCCACGCTCGGCGGCCATGCTCGCCCGCCCAAAGTGCTAATGGCTCATTTTTACCCGACTACGGCAAAGCCAAAAGGAAGGGTTATGATTTTTATAAACAAAAACTAGCTAATTCCTGCCTTCATCCGCGTGGATTTAGTATTTTGAAAATCCCGTGGGAACTCTTCTCTGGGATTTTCTGGGATAAAAAGTAGCTAAGTCACTCTCCAAGTCTTCAAATATACCCATGCAAAAAATCACGTTGATCCGTTGCGATGTGATTGAAGGACAAACCATCAAACAAAGACACTTTTGCATTTATAATTGGGTAGTGATACTTCTTTTAAACCAAAATCTGCCTTCAGGTTATGCCATGGCCACATGCTTCGTATATATAAAATTCCGCAATTACGTCACGACCACATAAGCAATTTACTGCAATACCTGAAAATTTCAGCAATATTATGCGAAATTATTGCACAAGATCCATACGTCATGTCGCAGAGCAACAATTGCTTCAAAAATGGCCCACGGAAGCGATGTCACCTATAAACTTATAACATTTTGAAGCCATTCGCTAGAGAACCCTAATAATTGATGTTTCCTTATTGATTGAGCTCTGTCATTTACTATTCTAGATAGATTATGCAACACAAATACATTGATATGCGGGTCGAGATGGGAGACACCAGAGGTCATCCCATGAAGCAAACATGATAACATCTTGAGACATCTGAACAGATAACATGTTTTGAACATTTACAATTCGATAAGGTAATTTATAAGCGCTCCATATGTGACGTTGTAAATTTTGAACTACTAATTAGCGTCTCGCTTTTAATTAAAATCTATTTTGTTCAAAGTATGTTGGTGCCACCTAGCATCAAGGTGCAGAACTACGCGTGGGTCGATGTTCAGAGTTCATTCGAGCCACAATAGATGGCGTTTGCTTCGTTGTCAATTGTCGTAAAAATAAAACAAAATAATTAAATAAAACCATAATATCATTTGTTTATTGTTAAGTCATTAACAAAACGGTTCTTATAATATATCCTTAGGTTCCGCAAATATTCAAAAATGAATTGGCTTCATGATCAAACTAAATGAAAGCGGCCACACTCGGGTTGCGTCTGGCAACACCGATTGGTGAGATTTAGAATTTTCTCTGGAGTCAACATGTGAAGACGAATTTTTTTCGTTCCAGGAAAATCTCACTCTTTTCGCCCATGGCTTCGCCTGGGAAAAATACAATAGTTATAAAATTTTAGTCATCCTAACGTATTTCAATGTTTCATCAATTATGGTGAGTGAAAAATCAAGTAATGTGGATTCGACAAAATGGCGGTTTGGTTAGAGAAAATCCTAATCTCATGATTTCTTTCAGTTCCAGTTATTTTAACTTCCCAAATAAATGAGGATAATGGGTTGTGGGTGGACTTCTGAAAACCATTGGTGGCCAGGAGTTCAATAGGTGAGTTGTGTTTGATCGGGAAAATTCCACGTGTCGAAATTTTCACACAGCACAAATTATAATCTTGTTTTTCTTTGTTACAGGGTTTTCGTATTTACGTTTACGTTTTACGTTTAGCTTTTCGGTTTTCGTATTTATTTCTTTTGCACATTCACGTTGACAACTTAATTGCTATGGATAAGACTTGGTGAAAATCTTTGTAATGAAACATTTCGGTTGTGAAGAATCAAATAAATTGAGTTTTGGATCTTGGCCGATGCCGTCCAGCTACCTTGCAGTCTTCGCACCTACAAGTAAGCCAAATGTTTGTATCCTGGAACTGCTTAGTGAACCTTCTTAGTGTATGTGTACAGTAAGAACCCTGTCTTTACTACTGAGCTTTTATTTTGAAACAATTTTATGAATTTTACTGTGTCATTGTCTATTCCATGCCAATGGCATCTTAAATTTAAAACATAGATTTTATGTACTATCTACCTAAGGCATTCTAATGTATCTAAATTAAGTCTTGGCATTAAGCTAGAATAACTAAGTATTATTAGCCATCACTATGTATTAAGCGACCCCGGTAAAAGTTACATTAAAAACAATTTTGCCTAACATCTAGCAAATTTCATTTATAACACCTCATATGCATTACAAGGGAGTCGACGGCTAGCTTCTATTCTTTACTAGGTAGATAGATCAAGTAAAGTAAATTAAAATTATTTTTTTTTTTCCTCTAATCTTTGTAAGGTGGTAGATTATTCCGTATCCGGGTATATTTCTATTCCGCCCGATTTACCACCCTTACAAATGGCGCCCGAACGTTTTTTTTATATAGTTATTTCTGTATATTTTGAGAAATTTTGTGAATTTTATGAAATGTACTCCGCTGATTGTACAATTTTACAATACTAAGTAGTGACACATTGCAAAGAGCACTAAGCTGTTTTTATGGTTAACTAACTAAATAATAACTAATAGTTAGAAATTTTGTTTGATAGTTTAAGTAATTTTCTGAGTATAGTCCAACAGTGGTTTTTTTCTTATTTAATTAACACATTATAAATGGTGCTTATGCCGTTCAATTATGTTATTTGACTTACCTTGGAGGTGTATAAGTGAATGTTTGCCTTCAGTTTAGTAATAAACATTGCTTAACTGAGTTGTTGTTGGGTATTGCTTTCAATAGTAAGTACATCTTATGTTTGAAAATTCCGGTAACTTAGTATAATTAGAGTTTTGAAACGCTATGTGCTGTTAACTAGTTACACACATACATTTATAAATACTAAGAGTTACAACTTGTGAAACTAAATATATAAACTATATTCAGAGATTACATTAAGTTCAAGTATGAAGTTATGAACAATTTTTTTTTTCAGTGACTTGATACTTCATTATTTTGTTGAAATTTTGTTTAGAGCTGTGTTAAGGTTATGATAAAAGCTACTTCACACACAAAACATGTTAAGTTTAATTGAATGCTGGTAGTTTAAAGTGACATTTAGAAACAGATTTTGTTGTATTTTAGGTTATGTGTTAAAAGTGTAAAGTAACAGTCATCAAACCATTGCACAATCTCTTTGTTTTTTTTGAAAGATAATATGCTAGTCAGAGTTCATTGCAACTTTGTTGCCTGTTTACTTTTGTAATTGTAAAGGTTGTAACACACTGTGTACTCATAAAGGTGATACTGCACCTTACAATCATTTATTCAATTTTGGGAAGTTTTATTTTGTTATATTTTGTTTACTATAGTAATAATATGTGCTTGTATTATTAACAATATTTTGGAATAGGAACATAATTGATAAAATAGGTTAGGATAGACTTAAGAATATTGTTTTTGTTGTGTATTTTGCTTGTGTATATTTAATAGTTTAAATAACTTCTTTTGTGTTTGTGTTTAACCAATTTGTATAAGGCTAAACATAGACAGTTACACAAGCTCGATATTTTGTTAAATGTGTTTTGACTTAACACAATGGAACAGACTTTTGCCCAGTTTCATTCACTTTTGAAGGACGAATTGTGTTATGAGGTATCCATTCGTTCCGAAACTCCAGCACCTACAGTGCTAGGTTTAAAGAAACAGTTAAAACAATTAATTCAGGAAATTCCTTCTGAATCAATTTTAGAGACAGATTTCTCTTCTGAAAGTGAGTTAGGGGTTATTACAAAAAAACTTCAAGACTTAGAAGATTTATTAAAAAAGTGTTCTGACACTAAAGATAGACATGCCCTCTGTAGGTCTAAAGCTTTAGCTTCACATTTGTACTTTAGAATTTTAAGAATACAGTGTTCCGAACTCAGCTTAATAAGTAGGAAGAGTGAATTACATACAAAGTTGCAGAGTTTGATTTCCAGATTAGATGCTGACAATGAGTCGTCTCACGACGAATCACTGGATTCCGAGAGTACCGCCGTTGACTGCACTGGTGATAAAAATGTTGCCAAGTGGAAGTTAAATTTCAACGGACAGGGTGATCCGCGCAGTTTCATCGAACGCGTTGAGGAATATAAAAGATCTTATGGCGTTTCAGATGGAAAATTATTTGTTTCTGCATTTCATCTTTTTACAGGCCGAGCATTGTTATGGTACAGAGGCAACAAATGTCAAGTTTCGTCTTGGTCAGAATTGAAAACTTTATTTTTAGAGGAATTTGATGCAGTAGATTATGACTACAGGTTGCTAGGTGAAATTCGAGCAAGAACACAAGGCTCTGAAGAACCTGTGTCTATCTATTTCGCTGTAATGTTTGGCATGTTTTCAAGGTTGTCAACACCACTTTCCGAAGAACAAAAGTTACAAATTTTATTACATAATATTCGCCCTTTTTACTCAGAACAATTAGCTCTTGTTGACATTAAGTCTGTCGCAATGTTGAAGGAAAAGTGTCGCAAACTAGAGGCTGCGAGGCAGCGTTCCGCCTTATTTTCTGAGCCTACTAACAGTAAGGCAACTTTAAGTTCAGAGTTTGCTTACAAACAAGTGACAAAACAGATAAACACACTTTCAGTCACACCTGCACCTAAGGTTGATACAAGTAAAGGCACTGATTTTACGAAAACAAATAAACAACTATGTTACAAGTGCGGCAAGGGTAACCATTCCTTTAAATTTTGCAGGACAGTTCCGAAATTTATTAGATGTTTTTCGTGTGGACGTCAGAACTTTACAGTAAAGACATGTCCAAGTTGTAGTAAAAAGGCGATTAGTAAACCCGCTCCGGACAAAAATTCAAAAAACTAATTAGTAAGAACTGTGCAGAGACACAAGTAAATAACTTGGTCATTAACAACAAAACATCCCTTTTACCTGACACAGTTCTGTATTCAGTGGATAAACGAGACTTTAGGCCACATTTAAAGGTTTTTGTTGACGGTTTTGAGATTACAGGTTTACTAGATTCCGGTGCTTGCGCGTCAATTTTGGGTAACCAGGCGCACAAGGTTTTTTTGAGATTCGGTTATAAATTGCATAGCAGTATTGATACCACATTTTCAGTGGCAAATGGAGACAAACTTGATTGCATGGGTTATATGTTTATTCCGATTACTTATAATTCCGTAACTCACATAATAAAATTTTTTGTAGTACCCTCTATAATAGCGGATGTTATTTTTGGCTGTGACTTTTGGAAAACATTTCAGCTAGCCCCTGGCATTTTTGATAATTTAGAATTAATTAAGGCACCTTCTCAATTTTACAATATTTGTGCGATTGATAATGAACAAATTCATTCCATCACTTCTTTTGAAAACTTATCATCTCAACAGAAAGAATTAGCCCAGTCTGTAGTAAATAAATTTTTAGATATTTCTTCAACGAAAATTGGATTGGGTAGAACAAAATTAATTGAACATGTTATTGACACCGGTGATGCCTTGCCAATAAAAATAAAACAATATCCACTTTCTCCCGAAAAGAAGGAAGCTTTAAGTAAAGAGTTAGATAGGATGCTGGAAATGGACGTAGTTACTCCGAGTGAAAGCCCTTGGAATAACCCAGCAATTTTAGTGAAAAAGGCAAATGGAGACTGGAGATTTTGCCTAGATTGCAGGAAATTAAATTCAGTGACAAAGGGGGATTCATACTCAATACCGTACATTCCACAAATTCTAGATAGCTTGAAAGAGGCAAGGTTTTTATCATCGATTGATTTAAGTTCAAGTTTCTGGCAAATTCCGTTAGCTAACGACTCTCAGGAAAAAACCAGTTTTACAGTTCCTGGTAGAGGGTTATTCAAATTTAAAGTCATGCCGTTTGGCCTATGCGGTGCACCAGCACGACAGCAGAGGTTAATGGACCAGTTATTTAATCAAAATTTTTGTAGTGATATTGAAAATGGAATAGTATTTTGTTATATAGATGATATTGTTATTTGTTCTGCTGATTTTGAAACCCATTTAATTTTATTAAACAGAGTTCTGGATAAACTAAAAATGGCTCAACTATCCATAAATTTTGAAAAATGTAATTTTTTTAGAAACTCTTTGAAATATTTAGGGTATATAGTGGATGAATTTGGTTTACGCACAGATCCTGGAAAAGTTGCCGCAGTTTTGAACTTTCCGACCCCAAAAACTGCACAGGAGGTAAAGATTTTCCTAGGCACTTGTTCTTGGTACAGGCGCTTTATTAGGAATTTTTCAACCATCGCTGCACCACTCAATAGACTAACGAGTAAAGGAAAGAACGCACCTAAATTTGAGTGGAGCGAACAGGCAGAGGTAGCATTTAATACATTGAAGAATGCGTTGGTAACCGCACCTGTTCTTGCGGTACCGAATTTTGAAAAACCATTCAAAATACATTGTGATGCTTCTGCATATGGTGTTGGCGGTATGCTAACGCAAGAAACCGATGGTTGCGATCATCCCATTGCGTATGTCAGTAGGAGCCTAAATAAAAACGAAAGGAATTACAGCGCGACGGAACGCGAGGCTCTAGCTGTGATTTTTGCAGTGGAGAAATTTCAGGCTTATTTTGGTTCCAAGCCAGTCACAATTATCACAGACCATGCATCCCTAAAGTGGTTCTTAAATTTAGAAAATCCCTCAGGACGACTCGCCAGATGGGGTTGTAGATTATCACAGTATAATTTTGTTATCGAACATAGGAAGGGTTGTGATAATGTAGTTCCGGATACCTTGTCGAGACTCATACACGTAGATGTAGTTGGTGATCGTAATGATAACTCTAGTCAACAAGTTTGGTAGATGACTGGTATGACAAAACATTTAATGGCTGTAAAATCAATCCAGCAAATTTTCCGAATTTTAGTATTTTGAACGATAAACTATATCGTTACAGTAAATGTAAATACCAGCTTCTCAGTGAGTTCGACTGGAAAGAGGTAGTCCACAAGAACGACATCCTTAGAATTATGCAACAAAACCATGCAGATGCAACTGCAGGTCATTTGGTGTGTTCAAAACTCATCGCAGATTATCCCTCAGATATTTTTGGCGTGGTATGTATAAGGACGTGGTTGAGTACGTTAAGAATTGTGATACTTGCTCTGCGTATAAACACACGACATCAGCCACTCCAGGTCTGCTTGGGAAGCCTAAAGTCTGCGAGAGACCTTTTCAGGTCATTTCGGCTGATTTAGTCGGACCTTTGCCTAGGTCTAAATCAGGATTTACATTTCTTTTTGTGGTGACGTGTTGTTTTTCGAAATATACAATGTTGTTTCCGTTACGGCGTGCCACAGGTGCCGCTGTTGTTAAAGCGCTAGAGAATTTTGTATTTTTGAACCATAGTGTTCCAGAGACTGTGATTGTGGACAATGGGTCCCAATTTACAGGATCTGAATTCCGTAATCTCATTAAGCGATATAATATTCCGAAATTACACTACACACCACTGTACACTCCGCAAGTTAACCTTGTTGAGAGGTACAATAAGGTTGTTATGACTGCTGTAGCCGCTTTTGTGAAAGATAACCACAGGTCCTGGGACGAAAACCTGTACAAGGTCCAGTTCGCCATAAACAGTGCGGTTAATGAATCCACTGGATTCTCCCCGTTCTTCCTTGTCCACGCTAGAGAACCGGTTTTAAATGGTTCCTTCTATAAGGACACGGATAAGGAGTACGAGGCCGGAATTCCAAGGGAGGAATACGCAGGAAAGTTTGGAACCTTGGAGGACATATTTGGTCAGGTTAGGAGAAATTTGTTTCAGGCTCATGCAGAGTATGCAACGCATTACAACTTAAGGCGTAGGTCTGCAAGCTATTCTGTTGGGGATATAGTGTGGAAAAAGACCTATCCACAAAGCGACGCTACAAATTTTTTCGCAGCTAAGCTGGCACCTAAGTATGAAAAGTGCAGGGTTGTCAAGGTTTTGTCACCTTTGGTTTACGAACTAGTTAGAGTAGCTGACAACCACCCAATAGGCACTTGGCATATTAAGGATATTAAGAAGTAGATATTTGCCATTACTTAGTTTGGTCTAAACTGTTTGAATATTTAAGTTATCAATATTCAATTAGGAATTTGTATGAGTGTAGTGATGTTCTGAGTTAACAGTTACATTACCATGGTTCAGTTGAGGATGAATGTAGTGGATGTATGTAGGGATGAATATGTGATGATTGGAATGCTTGTGGTAGACCAACCGGTTGAGAAAGTAAAAATGCAAATATCGTACTTTGGGGATAACGAAAAGGGGGGGTTTTGTGTTTTGTTTTCGTTTTCCTTCTAGATAATGGATCATTTCTGTTATTTTTCCGATTCTGTTCCGAGATCTATTTTCTAGGAGAGTTATTTCGTTTTTTTTTTCTTTTCTCATATTCCGATTTTGATTCGGTTTTATTTTTCCGAATGGGATAGAGAACGGTTGCCATATCAGATGGACCCGTTCACAACCAGTTTTCCGTATTTGTTGAGTAACAAATATTAAGATGGTAGTTTAAAAGAGTGAACCACCGTAGGCCTAGACGCATTCTATCAGTCAGCTGAAGAATGATGCCAAGATGTTTCCACTCAAGTGTCTTAGACACCATGAAGTTTTTTGTATATATTCTTTTTAGAAGTTAGGGTTGTGTAGTTAAGTATAATGTATAAAACCTTACACTGTTTTCAGTATATTTATTGTGTTAGACAATTTTCCTTGTTAGTAGTAGATGTGCGTTCACGCGTAACTTCTGTGTTTTTTTTTGTTTGTTTGTTTCAGGCAAATTGTTAGTAGTTGTTGGATGACGCTGAGGGCAGCGTGGTTCAACCTGTTGAACCTTTTCGTAGGAGGGGAAGTATTGTGACGTTGTAAATTTTGAACTACTAATTAGCGTCTCGCTTTTAATTAAAATCTATTTTGTTCAAAGTATGTTGGTGCCACCTAGCATCAAGGTGCAGAACTACGCGTGGGTCGATGTTCAGAGTTCATTCGAGCCACAATAGATGGCGTTTGCTTCGTTGTCAATTGTCGTAAAAATAAAACAAAATAATTAAATAAAACCATAATATCATTTGTTTATTGTTAAGTCATTAACAAAACGGTTCTTATAATATATCCTTAGGTTCCGCAAATATTCAAAAATGAATTGGCTTCATGATCAAACTAAATGAAAGCGGCCACACTCGGGTTGCGTCTGGCAACACCGATTGGTGAGATTTAGAATTTTCTCTGGAGTCAACATGTGAAGACGAATTTTTTTCGTTCCAGGAAAATCTCACTCTTTTCGCCCATGGCTTCGCCTGGGAAAATACAATAGTTATAAAATTTTAGTCATCCTAACGTATTTCAATGTTTCATCAATTATGGTGAGTGAAAAATCAAGTAATGTGGATTCGACAAAATGGCGGTTTGGTTAGAGAAAATCCTAATCTCATGATTTCTTTCAGTTCCAGTTATTTTAACTTCCCAAATAAATGAGGATAATGGGTTGTGGGTGGACTTCTGAAAACCATTGGTGGCCAGGAGTTCAATAGGTGAGTTGTGTTTGATCGGGAAAATTCCACGTGTCGAAATTTTCACACAGCACAAATTATAATCTTGTTTTTCTTTGTTACAGGGTTTTCGTATATACGTTTACGTTTTACGTTTAGCTTTTCGGTTTTCGTATTTATTTCTTTTGCACATTCACGTTGACAACTTAATTGCTATGGATAAGACTTGGTGAAAATCTTTGTAATGAAACATTTCGGTTGTGAAGAATCAAATAAATTGAGTTTTGGATCTTGGCCGATGCCGTCCAGCTACCTTGCAGTCTTCGCACCTACAAGTAAGCCAAATGTTTGTATCCTGGAACTGCTTAGTGAACCTTCTTAGTGTATGTGTACAGTAAGAACCCTGTCTTTACTACTGAGCTTTTATTTTGAAACAATTTTATGAATTTTACTGTGTCATTGTCTATTCCATGCCAATGGCATCTTAAATTTAAAACATAGATTTTATGTACTATCTACCTAAGGCATTCTAATGTATCTAAATTAAGTCTTGGCATTAAGCTAGAATAACTAAGTATTATTAGCCATCACTATGTATTAAGCGACCCCGGTAAAAGTTACATTAAAAACAATTTTGCCTAACATCTAGCAAATTTCATTTATAACACCTCATATGCATTACAAGGGAGTCGACGGCTAGCTTCTATTCTTTACTAGGTAGATAGATCAAGTAAAGTAAATTAAAATTATTTTTTTTTTTCCTCTAATCTTTGTAAGGTGGTAGATTATTCCGTATCCGGGTATATTTCTATTCCGCCCGATTTACCACCCTTACACATAACAACTAACAACAACCCATAGTAGAAACCATTACTTACTCATAGTCTAGCTCTAGGCCGATAGAGCTACAATCTATACTAATCTATATACCTTTTATATAAAAAAGGGGTTTGAAATTTGTGTGGTCCACGCGGACTAAGTCGCGGAAATAAGCTAGTCTATACTAATATAATAAAGAGGTAAAGTTTGTAAGTTTGTTTGTAGGCGGTAATCTCTGAAACTAACGAACCCATTTTGAAAATTTTCTCATCAGTAGAAAGCTACATTATTCCTGAGTGACATGGGCTATATTTTTAGGGTTCCGTACCTCAAAAGGAAAAACGGAACCCTTATAGGATCACTTTTTTGTCTGTCTGTCTGTCGGTCTGTCAAGAAACCTACAGGGTACTTCCCGTTGACCTAGAATCATGAAATTCGGCAGGTAGGTAGGTCTTGTAGCTGGCTTTAGTGGAAAACTCTGAAAGCCGTGAATTTGTGGTCACATCACACAAAAACAATTAAATTGTGGTCATGAACTAATAATTAGTATTTTTAATTATCAAAGTAAGATAACTATATCAAGTGGGGTATCATATGAAAGGGCTTCGCCTGTGGATTCTAAGTCAGATTTTTATGAATCATAGTATTTGATTTATCGTGCAAAATGTCGAAAAATTACGACTGCACTACGGAACCCTCGGTGCGCGAGCCTGACTCGCACTTGGCCGGTTTTTTTACATTAGAGATCCTTACGAAAATAATAATAAGCTACCACAAAATTCTGGAGGCCTACAAAATTATACATCGAGTTTGATTGGTTAATATATTCACATGAGAACCAAACAATAGTCCGGGACTAGTCGAGATGGCAATCGAAGTAAGAGGCGGAGGGACGCCCCGCACACCCGCACGTCACTCGCACCAGATTAGCGCGGGTACTGTGCGGATGTGCGGGTCGTTCCCTCTCCGATTGCCATCTTGACCTGTCGCGTACTATACCTACGTTTGTGTGGAGCGAGTGACGGACAGACCGCCGCCATATTTAAAAAGATACCTGAAATAAAACAGAACGTTTTTCCCAACATGAAAGAGTTCCGATTCTGACTTATCGCCTTTCGTCTCTGGATAGGTGCGCCTAGACAAGGACGGCAAATGGGACGCCCGCCCGTCAAGTTCGGCACTTAAAATGGCCGATAGGTACTTTGGAGAGAGAGCCAGCGCGTGCCAGACCCTTGTCTAAATATATAAAAGGAAAAGGTGACTGACTGACTGATCTATCACTCAGCTCAAACTTACTGGACGCATCAGGCGGGAGCAATTTGTCTAGTACACGCGGACGTAGTCGCAAGCTTACCTAAGCTTGTTATTTTATAAAAGCTGAAAGTTTCTCTGCGTATTGTCCCCAACACGGAGGAACGACCAGCGACTATGAAGTTTGGATCGTGGATTTATTGAACTTTAAGGGTGTCTAGCAGGGGGTTGCCACCATGCTAAGTGTCTGGCAATGCATGACGTGATTTCTAATACTATTCCCAAGAAAATAAAATAAAAATTGACTGAACACTTTGACGTAAGATTTTTTACACCCAAAGTCACCATGATCCAAACTTCATATCGCTGATCGTTTCTCTCTTTGTTGAGCATAATACGCAGAGAAGCTTTCCGCTTTTATAAAATAACGAAGGTCTGGCACGCGCTGGCTCTTAGTCCACTAGCTTAGTTTCGTGATCGCCTAGGGAGGGGGCAATGTCGATAATATTATGTTTTATGGCGGGGGGCGGGGGGCGAGGGGCGGGGGGCGCACATAAATTGGATATTCGTTTACGACAGATAATATTGCCGATAAATTATAGCGCGCTTAGGGACTCGCGCTGCGTGGCGTTTTCAGATAAGGCTTCGCGCAGATGGGCCACCAAACACAGCCACCGGTGGCTGGCGACAAGCTGTAATACATGATTTTTAGGGTTCCATAACTCAAATGGAAAAAAGGATCTTCCCCTTATAGGATCACTTGGTTGTCTGTCCGTCGTGTCTCAAGAAAACATATAGGGTACTTCTTTATAATCAATAAATTGGGTAGGTAGGTAGGACTTATAGCACAAGTAAAGAAAAAATCCGAAAACCGTGATATATAGTTACATCACAGAAAAAAATATTTTATGTTCATGACCAAATAATTAGTATTTTCAATTTTCAAAGTAAGATAACTATACCAAGTGAGGTATCATATGAAAGGGTTTGTACATTCTAAAACAGATTTTTATTTATTTTTAAGCATACTTAGGTGCATAGTTATTGATTTATTGTGCAAAACTGCAAAATGTCTAAAAAATACGACTGTAATACGGAACCATCGGTGCGCGAGTTTGACTCGCACTTGGCAGGTTTTTTACGTTTTCAGCCGCACACATGTAGCCGACGGAGCTCGCGGTGCGTTCCGAGGAAGTCCGTTAATTGCCGGATCGCTCTTTGATCGTTAAGCGACGTTATCAGACCGCGAGGAGAGGGCATTATTACTATTTTTGCGAGCATCATTCATACTCGCTTTGCCTTAAGGTAGGGTTGCCATCTGCAAGATAAGCTCATTATTAAACAATTATTTATTAATTTGTTAATACAAAAACCTAAAACTTTTATAACAGTAACATCTATTATGTCTTTTTATATATATAGATTTAGCAATCCGCACCGGCTTCGCACGGGTAGCGTAGTACAATTTTCGTAAGGATCTCCAATTTTAACTATTAGCTTTAAGGCAAGTAAGGTAAGTAAAGTACTTAATGATAATTTCAAATATTTTTAGTTTGTTAAAAATTGCAATTTCTCGCTCGACTCGGAGCGATCATGGAGAGCACTCTTAAGTAAACGCAGACACTAATTAGTAATTATTATCTCAGCTTGTTTATGCTTTGCAAATACTTGCAATTACTTTGATATCCCCAACTTAAGTGCTGCAGTCATTTAAAAAGTAGAATTCCACCGCGTGTCGCTTATCAGATGCGGGCTCATATTTAATTATAACTCGTAATTCTCATTATAATTATAAAGAACATTAAAAATTTAATGTGTGCCTACTAGTCATGTAACGAATATTCATTTGCATTCGCATTCCGCGAAATTACTGCGAATGTTTTATGAATATAAAAAAAATTGATGCAATAGTTGGTTAATAAAACAAAATCCATTAATTACTTATGTTTTAATGTTATAAAAAGTAACTTAGCCTCGTAATCACATTATAAGTCTTCTCTTTATCATTTGGTAACGGGACTGCCGCCAAGGTCACCAAGCCATAGACAAATGGCGTCAAATTTAAACAGAAACTGTATATTCGCATTCGCATTGGCGTCCGCGAATGTTCAGATATGACATTCGTTACATCACTAGTGCCTATTGTAAATCTAATTACAAAGATTTAGTAGACACAACGCGAGCAAACTGCGGGACGCCGTAATTACAAAACACGAGGCTTTACACAAAATGTAGCCTTTTCATTTCTGTGCTGGTTTTATTGCATTAGCTCGCACGGACAGATATAGAGGCTCGCCGCTCGCCGGAGGCGGAGGCGCCCATACTTTACGAATCAGGGTACGCGCAATATCGGACCCATAAAAACGTTACAATAAACTTTTATTATGGCAGCGCAGATAAAATAAATATAGCTTTAATTCGCCCCCTCGTCGCTTCCAACAATATCGCTGTTTCTCTACAGTCTACATAAACTGAAAGGAAATTGTGATGCAGATAGCTAACGCAGTGAATCTGCAGCGTGCGGCGTGCGGCGTGCGGCGACGCAGCAGGCGAGCGGAGAGGGTCGGCGATCATCCATTAGTCTCGTTTATTACGTGAGTGCTAATCTAACAGCGTCGCTCGCTCTGATGTGGACGTCGGCTCCGGGATAATGGGCAAATGGCAGCGTGCGTGAGGCGGTAATGGCCGCGCCGTCCGCTTCGTGACGCGGCTCCACTAAAACTCCTGCGTGCACCACTAAACTATTCGACTGCCTCTTAATTAGTTTTACCACTCTTAATTGCACAGCCGCGCGTCTCAGTACTCGGAATAATAACCTGTTTTATTTTAATGGCCACATTAAAAAGAGCTATTTTCTGAACAATTTCTTTCTCAGCCGTCATAGTTGATTATTCACGATTCATTGTGTAGGAGCACCTTTCGTGTAGAAAGACTGGCTTGTTAGCCTTTTGTTCATTAATGTTTAGCTCGATCGAACAATGGCACTACAAGAAAAACTAGCTTTATCATATTGCCAAATCATGACTGGCACCTTGATTATTCGCGGTGAACAATAGCTATGTTTTTAAATGCTCTTTAATTAACATAAAATCTAATGATCGATGTAATTTCAAATTATTGTTATCATTGATATCATGGAATATATTATTATAATTTATAACAATCAAACGTTGGAGTCAAATCTTTGGCACCTTGTAAAGAACTCTATTTTGTCTCTTTCTTTTAAATCTCAGCTGTTTCTGGAATAGTTAAATAATTTCGCATTTTTCAATATTAACTCAATGAATGAAATAATTATTAGTTAGTGCGTAATATCAGGTAATTAAGATTGTGGAAATTCCTAATAGCTAAGTAGAATGGTTACTGCACATTAGTTAAACTGTAATACATTGCATGTCTTGCTCAATTTATGTTCCAAAGAACTTCGGTACACTAACATAATATTCTTCGTATTGTATCCGTACAAACGATAAATTATTATCGATTCTCAGTTTCGCTTTGTCAATGATTTCACTTCATACCTACCTACTTAAGTCAATAGCAAAGTTCTAAGTAGTTACAGAGCAGAGGTGAGAAGCATGTCTAAAGACGGAAAATTGTTATAGCCTAACTCACTCAACGAAGTACAAAAACCCGGCCAGGTGATAGTCGGACTCGCGCACCGAGGGTTCCGTACTAGTACTACGGTCGTATTTTTTCGACATTTTGCATGATAAATCATAAACTATTATGCATAAAAATCTGTTTAAGAATGTACAGGTAAAGCCCTTTACTTGGTATATTAATTTTTTGAAAGTTGAAAATACTAATTATAATAGGTAATAAAGACATTTTTTTTTGGTGATTTAACCACAAATTCAAGATTTTCAGATTTTTAGCCTACCTGCCTGCCAAATTTCATGATTCTAGGTCAATGGGAAGTATCCTATAGGTTTCTTGAAAGACAGACAGACAAGGTGATCCTATAAATAAGGGTTCCGTTTTTCCTTTTGAGGTACGGAACCCTAAAACGGCGAAAACAGGTTCCAATTTGATTTCCGAACATGAATTGATGAACATTGAAACCAATAGGTACCTGACGAATAGGTACACAACTCAATCAATAGGACTAATAAAAAGAGCCAATCTCTTTACAAATTGGACGTATTTTGTGAAAAGTTTCCAATCCACAATCAAGTCTGAATTGAGATAACTAACTAACTATTGAACAAGCTGATTGCTCTGGCGATTACAGATAAATAACATACATTCTGATATACCTACCTACCTAATTATTTATATTTATGTACAATCCTGTTATTTCTTTTGCAGTGCGATATATATTATGTCGTTATACATTCCTACCTACCTAGGTAATCAGTTCGTGTTTTTGTTCATATATTATACCTATCCAACTCAATTTTAATTCGATTTTTGGATGGCAAGATTTCAGCAAAATACGTCCAATAACGACTTTACTTTCTTTTATTTCTATTTTCTTGACTAGCTTATGCTCGCGACTTCGTCCGCTTGGACTACACAAATTTCAAACCTCTACTTCACCCCCTTAGGGGTTGAATTTTCAAAAATCCTTTCTTGGCGGATGCCTACGTTATAATCGCTATCTGCATGCCAAAATTCAGCCCGATCCGTCCAGTAGTTTGAGCTGTGCGTTGATAGATCAGTCAGTCACCTTTTCATTTTATTTAGATTCTTGTAACTTTGAAATTGAATATTTTACCGGAATTCGGAAAACCACAGACATAGACAGTACTACCTAGAACGTCGACAAGTTTTTACAAAATGTCATAATTGACTGGTTAGTACCTACCTACCTATGAGAGAGGCTACGTTTGTATGGAGCGAGTGATGACGGGGAGACCAGTCTTAATAGACGAAAAATATGTTTTTACCATTCACTCAATTTCAATTAAGCAAGTAGGTAGGTACCTACCTACTTCATTGTAAAATAACGTAAAGTTAGAACATCTAATTGGATATCGATTTTTGTGAATTGTGATACATCGATTCAAGTACATTGCAAAACGTATTAGGTACCTATTATATTATAAGAGATGAATTTTAGGTAGGTATTTGAGATCTGGCACACACTACAAGATGTGGCATTGCAATCCAATACGCTTGCCGTAGTTGACAATGAACAGCTGTTCATCAAGGCCCTCGTCCGTCGCTTCAGACAATTAGTGGTAGTTTCGGTAAGTTGTTGTTGGTACTTACGTCTGCGCCACAGCAATCCATCATGGCAGTCCGGAGCCGCACACACACGCACTGACGTCGCACTCACACTACCTACAATCTACATGCTGCAGCCACACGCCCGGAAACGCGCCCAGCACAGTGGAGATAAATAAAACGATGCTTTAAGGATTTTTGTAAAAAGATAGTTATATTTTTGGCATTGGACTATGACACAATATAATACTATGATATGCTAAGTAAGCGTTTTATAAAGACTTTTACATGCCGAATATTCGTTAATCAGACTATTCATCAGAGGACTCTTTATATATAATTTTAACAAACATAACTGCTTACAAAATGAGAGTAGAGTACGATTCTAGTTTCTAGTCCACTCGGAGTCTAGAGCTCATCGCCTATTCGAAAACATAACTAAGTCTAGTTTTTATTCGTAATATTTTTCTCACTTTCATTTTTTTACTCTATAGGTACATATTTTTATTATAATACAATTTTTGAACATATAATTATTATCGATATGATATCTTATACAGAATACGCAACGAATCAGCGACGGTACAATAAGTTATCAAGAAGCATCGGTTATGCGACTGCGAATAAATACTCGGTCGGTGGGCGTGCGCCGCGACGCGACTGTCGCGTCTATCGTCCGCACCGGCACGACACTGTCGACGCACATAGGTACTATTTGGTATCGGTCCACTTACACTACTAGTCACACGGAACATCACAGACACCTACATGTAGATGGGCAGCTGCTGCAGCGCGCGCTTGTCGAAGCGCTCGTAGGGCGCCGGCGGCAGGCGCGCCAGCTCGCAGTCCAGCGCGTCGGCCGGCAGGTAGGGGTGCGCCTTGAGCCGCGCGCGCGGCAGCGCCGCGTAGTCGCAGCGCACGCGGCGCGCCGCCTCGGGCGCGCGCGGCGGAGGCGCCGGCGGCGCCGGTGCGGCGCGGCAGCAGCGCCGCGGGACGCGAGCGCGCGCGCGCTCGTCGGGCGCCGCGACCGCCGCGTCGCCGCGCGGCAGGTTGTTGACGAAGGGCACGCGGCGCAGGCTCTCGAGCCTGCGGAAGTGCGACGGGTGGATCATGAGCAGCGGCTCGATCTTGACGCCCTGCGGCGGCTTGGCACAGTCGGGAAGCTCGTATTCGATACTGCAGTCTACGTGTAAAGGCACCGAGTAGTCCTTGGGCGCCAGCGAGGCGGGCCGCGCGTCGCGAGCGAAGCGGTCGGCGGCCGCGAAGTCGGCCTCGCCGCGGGCGTAGCCCGTCATGGTAGCGGGCGCGGCCTCACGGCATGTGCGCCGCGGGGCGCGCGCCGGTCAGCTGATTGCAGGCTCGGGCGCGCGACGTGCGCGCTGGTCGACGGCTGGCGCGAGACTGTGGCGGCGGGCGGCGCGCCTGCGCGTCCCCGCCCCGCCCCGCGATCGATGGCGGCGGCGCGGCTGCGCGGGACGCGGGGGGCGCGCGCCGGGCGGTATTGTGACGCGAATGTCAAACAGCTGATGCGCTACGTAAGCGGCGGCGGCGGCGCGGCGCGGCGGCGCGGCGGTGACGACCAGCGAGCTGGCTGTACCCGGGTGCCTGCGCGTCCGAAGCCTTCGATTGCCCAACAGTGGAGCTCAGAAGTGGAAACAATGGCAGAAGTGTTCACATTCTAGTTCGCCGATAGCGGATAGCGGCGTGTATTTGAATTGTTACAATGTAGTGTGTTATATAGAGGCCGGATCCATTATGCACATAGCAATGAGAAAAGCATTTTACTTGGTAATTACCAGCCGAGTAAAGGTTAACATAACATAGGTGTAGCATAAAATATTCCTCCATTGTTTTTCACAACAATAGACCCGCCACCTAAATATGACATTCATGGAAACCTCTGTTTTTAGTTTTTGTGTTCGAGTTTACCTACCAACTGTACCTAATCAAATCTTGTGTATGGTTCCAAACAATATAACATAAAATGAGTATTTACTTGCCACCCAAGCTTACCTTACCTACCTAAATACGTACCTACCTACCTAAAACTAGTAAAATAAAATACTTAAGTATAAATTATAATCCTAAAATAAGTATCGACATAGCAATCCATTTCAACAAATTCTTCTATTTGTCCAGTTATACAGGCCCCGTATACTTACATAATTCGTTGTTTTGGGCACACACAACATCTCGAGCCGTGGTAATTGGTAGGTAGGTAGTAGGTACTATACGCACTACGGACGAGTGTAGAGCGGTTCTGGGAAAGCCTCGTATCGTCAGCTGCTGTTAGTCTGCAGATGTAATCGCCGCACATTCGTGACTTGAATTGAATCATGCTCGGAAATCAGCTACACAGCACACTGCAGACTTTTTGTCTCGGAGACTATTTTGTCTGGCAACTTTCCGATATACCAGTAATGGGATATTTCAGGCAGGATAGAGGTACTTTATGAAGAACTGAATTACAACCAATACATCAATACAAGCCGTAATTGAAAAGAATCACGGACCAGTCTTTTAGGTAACCGATTTTGATGTTTGGCACAGAGATAGCTTGCAGCCCAGGGAAGGAGTGAAGGACAAAAGCTATTTTGATCACAGAAAATCAAAGAGATCCCACAAAATTTTGAAAAACCACCCCGAACAACTCACGGGCATCGGGTCTAACAAAGATTACAGAGCCTTTGCTTTTTATCTTTACTTTGTTCTTGAAAAAGAAACAGTTTTCATGGGAAAGATTAATCCCATCGCAAAAGTTCCTCCCGGGAGTACCTACTCCACCATTGTAATATCAATTTCCAAATTAGACAACGATTCATCACTATACAATTTGCACATGTCGCGAGACAAAAAGTTGCTGTTCCCAGCGACTTTATGTCTCGCGACATGTCGCTGGCGTGCTCAAAGTGGCATGCGAAACTCGTAGTTCTCGCGGTGCACATTCCCTCTCTGAGGAAGTATCTAATTTGCATACGAGATAAACGGTACGGGGCATGGGCCCTAGAGTCATATACCTTGTTGTGAAACATCCGTTTTGGCTATAACAACTTTCAAAGTTACTTTTTTTGAATATTTAAATCTTTAATAATAAATTATTGTAAGTTTTAACGTAGGTTTTAATAATGATTAATTGCGTTTTTATACCAGTTTTATAAGATTTCTGTTGGTTGTACTTAGTTTTTTAAAACTTCAGTTCAAAGCTATCATTCTAGTCAGTTCTAAGCTAAATGTTTATCGAAAGGCATCCCTACATAGGTAATATCCATAATAACCCTTTTGTATTTCAATCACAAAAGGCTTGCGTGTCAGTTATATTTTTTTTTTGTATACTGCCAACTTTGACTGTACGTATTACTTACTTACCCTTTAGTTAAATTCAGATGCTGAGAAGATTGACTTGAAATAAATTAATATCATCTCACCATTAACTGGAGCTCCGTCTTAAATGTTTCCGATTTTGTAGTTGTAATAATTACACGAGTGAGATCTCATTGATTGTTTTTACCTAAAATCCCTAAAATGAGTTAGGTACTTACTTAACAATTAAAAAAATAACTAATACCTAGAAGTAAGTACCTAATTAATTTGTTTTGATTACGCAAGGCAACGATGTTTCAAGTGATAAACTCACAGAAACATAAAATTATAGATCTCAACCCACTAAGTTGTATTTCTATTCTATTAAACCTATCAAATATAGTGCGGCTGTATATCTACGTCGACCACACAAACCCATTAGTTCTGGTCGGAGCCGCTCCTAACTCCTAACTCCTAACTCCTAAAGCTGTAGCCTGTAACTAAGTATGAAGTAGAAGCTATTTACTAAGTTAATCTCTACCATGTCTTTGGTCTGGAAATGAATCTTGACTCGACTCTAAACTCGCTGGGTGAGCATTGTAGCCAAACTCTTCTAATTGTCAGAGGAGACCCGTACCGTACTCAGTAGTGGACAGTGGACTAGCTATGGGTTCAGCATTCAGCATTTGCTTGCATCTGTATGAGGTTTGGAAATACATTGTTTTTTGCTCGCAAACATTTCAGTTCCTTTGAAGAAAAGAGCGCAACGCATCGTCAAGGTCTACAAGGTCTACGCCCGTACGTAGTCAAAGTTCCACGGACACGGCGATTTGCCTCCTCGTTTCTAATACCAACCGCAAAGATATGGAACGCCCTTCCGGTGTCAGTTTTCCCTCCAAAATTATTCAAGAGTCAATATTAAAAAAAATATAGGTAGGCTACAGTGCCTCTACAGGTGAAACTGAGATAGCCTAGTGGTTAGGACGTCCGCCTTCTAATCGGAGGTCGGGGGTTCGATCCCGAGCACGCACCTCTAACTTTTCGGAGTTATGTGCGTTTTAAGTAATTAAATGTCACTCGCTTTAACGGTGAAGGAAAACATCGTGAGGAGACCTGCATGCCTGAGAGTGCTCCATAAAGTTCTCAAAAGTGTGTGAAGTCTACCAATCCGCACAAGCCAGCGTGGTAGACTATGGCAAACACCCTTCTCACTCTGAGCGGAGACCCGTGCTCTGTAGTGAGCCGGTAATGGGTTGATTATGATGATGATAGGGCCTATACTCACTCTTCACTTGAAGGTGACTTGACTTGACTACATTTTTTTTTTTTTTAATTTATTTATTTATTCACAACTTAAAACTATCCTTACAGGCTAACCTAATGCGATAGCTAAGTAAACTTAAATTATTTATATCTACTTATTACCTATTACATACTTTTTACTATTTACTGACTGACTAAAACTTAAATAGCCCTACTTTATTTAAAAACTTAACAAAAATGTTGTGGCCCTTATGAACTCGCCCAGTGAGCAGCTGAACAGGTCGATGTGTTCAGCGACCGAGTTGAGCGTGCAAGTCGCTGCAGCAGGCAAGTGCGAGCGCGCGGTTGCGCCAGCAGTGGAGGCCTGCGTCTGCGTGACCCACTGTCGTTCGGCACACAAAAGCGTAACTCCTGCAGAACAGCAGGGTTATGCACCTTCCCTCTTAGTACCTTAAATATGTATGCAGCCAGGGATACTTCTCTTCTTACTTCCAGTCTGCTGAATCCCACCATGCCCATGACAAACAGAGTGGGATACAGCAACGGGTATCCCGGATACACTCCGTACAACTTTAGGTACATAAACCTTAAAAATTTATTTTGAATGCGTTCCAGCATCACTTACATAGCGCGCTCTACCTTAGACTGCATGACCACTGGCCAGCAGGTCTGACTGCAGCCAACCTAATTATACATATACATTCAAAACATACGCGTTCTGGCGAAACAAGGTTGGGAGCCGCTAGTCTATGGTAGATGGTAGGTAATAAATCAGCCTTGCGTGGAATCCCAAGCCGCAGTTGGCTCGAATAGCGCTTCTTTCTCGCTAACTACTAACTACTATAGTTAGTCCAGTTTTTACGTTGCCTTAGTTGCTCCATATTCGTTACCGTTTCCAGTTGTCGTGGACCAGTTTCCTGCGTCTCAGATGATATAATGGCGTCCGCAGCGATCTCGCACGCTCTAGGAAAAACTAATTATTTTTTTGTTAAATGACAAGATAGCCTTTGTATGATTTCATCTGGTGGGTGCAGTCAGCGGACTTTACTAAACTAAAACTATTTTCAACTCTATTCTTTTCTATAATAGGTAGGTACCTACTCATGTGACAATACTGCTATGACTATCTTAAGTAGTTTGAAAATAAGGAAGTCGCCGGTAACAGTTAAAATGACCAGATCTCCCCTTCTATTCCTACTTCACGTATATTCCTTAACTGGTATCTGACTTAGTCCTGGTTATGCCCAAACATATAAGTTGGTGCGATTGGCGGCACTTCAATAGATTATTATCAAAATAAAACGTTGAAACTAAACGAGTTGGCGAACGTGCAGCAATGTCGGTCTCACGCACGCCACGGGTACCGGGTGGAACTCTAAATTGTGCCCAATTGTTGTGCCACAGTTTACTAAATCTTAGCGACGTCTTCGGCGCAATAAGATGTGCTCTTATAAAGGAACGCCCCAGGTTCAATTTTTTTAAAATTATATCAATCAGGTCTGATTGTCTGCAATCAGAACTGGTGGCAAGTGATGATGCAGCCTAAGACTTTCTCTCATACTCTTGAAGTTGAATCCTCTGTGTAGTGTGTACCTAGTACAATATTTCTTCTAATCTAAATATATATAAGGAATTGGTGACTGACTGACTGACTGATCTATCAACGCACAGCTCAAACTACTGGACCTATCGGGCTGAAATTTGGCATGCAGATAATTACTATGACGTAGGCATCCGCTACGAAAGGATTTTTGAAAATTCAACCCCTAAGGGGTGAAATAAGTAGTCCACGCGGACGAAGTCGCGAACATAAGCTAGTGTTAATATAACTACCTTAGGTACCTCGTCTTGATAGATTGAAAGATATTCGTAATCCTAACCTAAGTGGAGGATATAAGTTACACAAGTAGAGCTGTAATGAATACGGAAACAAGTTATGAGAGGCGGCGGCGGGCGCTGCTGGCGTGCTAACAGAACCTCACGGGCGCGGCGCAGTGAGCAGTGAGCAGTGAGCAGTGAGCAGTGAGCAGTGAGCAGTGAGCAGTGAGCAGTGAGCAGTGAGCACGCCGCACGCACGTATACAGCAGGATAGGTTACTTGACCGCGTAACTCGAGAGAGGCAGCGGAGCGAGCGAGGCCGCGGCCGCGAGTGAGTTCAGGGTATCATCTACATTTTTTTATTTTTTTATTTCCATTCCATCAGAATGTATGCGTCCACTGCTCGATGTCCTTCGAAGAGCGCTCCACCAAACACGGTGTCCGCCTTCCTCATCCAGCCGCTCCCCGCCACCTTCTTGAGGTCATTGATACAGCGGGCTGGAGGTCGTCCTACACTCCGCTCATCGACAGGCGGTCTCCACTCCAGAACACGCCTGCCCTATCAGCCGTCCGTTCTGTGACAGACATGACCTACCTGCCTACCCCTTGCCACTTCAGCTTGCTAATCCTTTGAGCTATGTCAGTCACTTTACAAACATACATACACACTTCAAACAGCTTCGCAACGACCCCCCCCCCCCCCCCCCTAATAAAAGACGCCCTAAGCACATCTTTAACGACCTCGACGATCAAAATAATTATGACAGACAATGCATTGTAGGCATATTGTAGCGCAATACACGACGTTTGAGCACCTCGTGTGGTTTGAGAAACCCTTCCTGGTATCGAGCCCCGGACCACCGACTAGGAAATCAGTCTATCACCGCTTCAAAGTGTTCATAGCTCGGTATAATTTGGAATTCGCACAGTTTCTCGTTTCAAGACAGCAGTTTGTATCCGAGCGGCCATTCTCACGGGGAACCCTTTCAACAAGATTAATTTATTGAAATTTTTCCACCGGAGCTTCCCTCCAGGGTTCCGACTACTTGGCCATAAAGAACGGGTTCCAGGGGTCCTTGCCAAAGGGTCCGAAGGATGAATGGTATCAGATTGATTAGATAATGCTGGAGGGTTGGGTTGACATCACCGAATTATTAAAGGGAACACTACTACGATAAGATTACAGGACCCTTTGTTTTTTTTATAATGCTCTTTATCTTAGGTTAGACGTTTTGAATTTCAAAGCACCTTCTAAAATACCTAATTTAAAAAATTTAAAACATGACTGCCTTGCCCCCCAATTGTGTAAGAAAAAACGTATTCATCCTTATCGTAATCGTCAACGAATTCAGCCCTTTGATTGGCTGTGAAAAATGTAGAATCAACCAATTAAAGGGCAGAATGTTTTGACGATAACGATAACGATGAATACCGTTTTTCTTACACAATCGGGGGGCAGACCAGAGACAATTTAGAAATTATAAATTCCCAAATTACCCCTGCCAGGAATTGAACCCTCGACTTCCCAATTATATCACCACAGTACTCGCCGAATTCCAACTTAAATATGGCTCCACATAGCCCGTATTGGGGGGGACAGACAGACAACTGAAAGATTTAAATAAAACTCCCGATGAATAAATAATTAATATTATTATGAAAAACGTTTTTCACGTGCAAAGATAAAGACCCTTTTGAAGTCTCGAGGGCAACGAACGACTCAAAGCGCGTTTGGACTTTGAAAGAAATGCAAAACAAAAGTGAGACAATCTCCGCATTGAACGGCATTTACATTCATGTTCCGGAGCATTTTGTCGTAGGTAAGACTGAAACCACACGATGCGTCGCGTTTGCGGTGCGGCGCGGCGCCTGAGCGGTGCCGCTGCGTCATCCATACTAATCCATACTAATATTATAAATGCGAAAGTGTGTCCGTCTGTCTGTCTGTCTGCTAGCTTTTCACGGCTCAACAGTTCAATCGATTTAGACGAAATTTGGTACAGAGATAGCTTACACCCTGGGGAAGGACATAGGCTTTTTATTCCGGAAAATCAAGGAGTTCCCACGGGATTCTTAAAGGCCCATCCGTTTGACCGATTTATATGAAACTAGATGATGCCCGTGACTTCGTCCGCGTGGATTTAGGTTTTTGAAAATCCCGTGCAACAGATCCGCAGATCCCGTGCATGCTGAAACAGATCTTTTAATTTCATCATCATCATCATTTTCCTGCAGTTTAGCAGTGGTAGGGCGGGTGGTGCATATCGCATGCTGCATGTTGCAACTTGCACCATACAGATTTGATATTTTTCAGCGGATTATAGCAAATCAAGCTTCTGGTTCATTGTATGCCATACCAACTTTTTGTCTTAGCGGCAACGCAGTGCCCGTGTGGTACCCAATAGGTACTCAAATACACATCGGTGCGACGCCGCAACGCACCGAAAACGCATCGTGTGGCTTCACCCTAAAGCGGTGGCAGGGTTTCCAATATAAAGCATCTATCAATGTCGTGCTTACTCGTAATAATGTATGGATTTAGGAAATCTGCGAAGGGAGATGGCGGCAGATACCTTTGATAAAAACACCCAAGGCGTTGCCAGCAAAAAAACATACTTTAAGTAATTGGAGGTTTCTTGTTCTCTGTTGAAGCTCCTCGGCACTTTCCGTACAAAAGTAGTAATCTACGTACATAATATGTAGTTTACGTTTGTATATTTAAACCAAAAAAACTCACTGAAATTTTGTGGATACGAGTATGTTCTAAAATCAAATATGTATGTATCAGAAGTGGTCTATAGTTTGCAACATTTTCATAAAAATGCGTAGTTTCAAAATGTTTAAATTTGATGACGCAAATCTGATCTGATGCAGCAACCATCGTCGGATGGACGCCACAGAGCCGTAAGTATGAAACAAAACTTTAAGTTTTACAATCAAAGTTGGTATATAAAACCCAAAATATAGCTTGATACATAGGTACATTACATACACACGGCAACGATGAAGCTGATATTTAAGTAGGTATCTAAGTCTCCTCCAGGTCATTTAAAGAAGAGCAAAAATATGCTGTAAAGCACAAAATTTACTAGGTAGTAATTTTGTAAAATATGACTAGGTAGTAGGTCCTATTTGTATAAGGGACAAAAATATACCAATTGGCTTCGAAACAAAGATTTTTAAACTCTTAAAATAAGAATACCCTTTGAAATAGCCCGTAGTTTATGTCTGCAAAAAGCTTAAAAGATAGTTATGTAATAAAACTTTCCACGGTGAAATCTCCCCTAACTAATGTTAAAGTATCTCCCAAGTCCCAACCCTCATAGGGCGTGCAAACTTCCACTCGCAATATTTCTATACAATTCACGAGCGCTGAAGGAAAGTTATTTAATAATTCACTATCAAAGGTCGGCTGAGTATGACGGCGCCGACAGCCGACGGAATCGCTTCTACAGACGACCCAACTGCCAACGTGTCGTGCCCAATCAAGTTTTGTACATATAAATTACAATAATGTTGTGGCGGTTGCCACAGTACAAACTAGATGGCGCTGTTCAATCGATGACGTAGTCCCGAACAAATTTACCGCCTACAGTACTCGCACTAACAGAGTGTTCTGCAATCTGGACTATATATAGAAGTTTCAAGATACAACCGTCGGCAGAGTGCTCGGCTTCCGCCCCGTGCGGACGTTCGCTCATGCGCTCTACCTCTCGGTACCGCTCCGACTCTCGCGCGAGTTCGCCCTGTGTCAGTGCAAGTGCCCTGGATTGCCAGTGCTTCGATTGTTCCTGCGTTGTGTATAGTGTAGTGTAGTTCTAGAGCCCAGGTTCCGTGAGTACACTAGTCTAAGCGCAGCATAGGTTCACACCCCCGTCACCCAAGGGCGGGGACTCACATTAGGGCCACACCGTAGGTACCCACCTCCCTGCCTTGGCAGGGAGGACCTTTAGCGCCACCGGGTCCACTATGGGCCCCAACCACCCCGACCAACCCGCTCCTGGGCCCCATCAGGGCCCGGAGTTCCCCCAGACATTTTACAAAGACGTCGACATGAGTGCTCTCATCGCCGACCTCGCGACCCGAGACCCCAACTACCTTAAGAAATTTAAGGTACATGCGAGTCGGACGCCTACGCGCTACGACCGTCCCCCGGCATCTCCTCCCTCGGCCACGGCCATGGAGGACGATACCCCGACCGTGACACCGACCGACACTAAGGAGCCTCACTCCAAAACCCCAGCCGGGCCTTCAGCCCAAAAACCGATCCCGACCAAGGAGCCTCACTCCGAAACGTCCCCAGCCTCCTCTGAAACAGAGGAATTCATGACGGTGCAGACGAAGGCCCAGAAGCGAAAGCTGAAGGCCTCAAAGTCGCACGCAAACCCACCTAAAAAGGTGGGCGTTGCAGCCCCTTCAGGGCCCGGTAACCAACCCACGACCTCCCAAGCGACCTCCGAGGAGGAGTCTGAAGACTCCCCCATGGAGGAACCGCCAAGGGAAAAAGTCCCTCCTCTCTTCATTAGAGAGAAACTGAGCTGGCAGCGTATCCTGCCACTTTTAGACCAGCAGGGTATCTCCTTCACGAGTGCCCGCTCGACCGCAGTGGGCATCAAAGTTCAATGCCCAACTTCAGGCGACCATCGCCTTCTCACCAAGACTCTCCGTCAAGAGAATGTAGGGTTCCACACCTACGCTCTTCCCGACGAACGCGTTTTACGCGTAGTCATTCGCGGCCTTCCGAAGGAGCTGAACACCGACCACATAAAGACAGACCTCCTTTCCCAGGAACTGCCAGTACTAGAGGTTCACAGGATGTACCATCCTAGAACCAAAGCCCCCTACGAGATGGTGCTCGTAACCCTCGAACTTACCCCCGCGGGTAAGAAAATCAATAACATCACATCGGTGTGTCGCCTCACGGGTCTTAAAATAGAGCCCCCCCGTAACCGCGGCAGGATGGGCCAGTGCCATCGCTGCCAGATGTACGGCCATTCCGCAAGGAATTGTTTCGCCCACCCCAGGTGCGTTAAGTGCCTAGGGGACCACGGCACCTCCGACTGCCCCAGGAAGCAACCTACCGAGGAACCCCCGAGCTGTGTTCTTTGCAGGTCTCAAGGGCACACCGCGAATTATCGCGGATGCCCTAAAGCCCCCAAGGAGCAAAAGCGAAGGGTCAAACCGGCCGGCCGCAAACCTGCTGCAGCTCCCCAACCCGCCCAGAAATTCGTCCCTGCGCCGGCTCCGGCCACCAACGCATGGGAAAAACCCCTTCCCAGGGCTAACCCTCCTGCGCCAAAGCCCGCCCAACCAGCCCCGGCCAAGCCCGCCCAATCAGCCCCGGTAAAGGCTTCCGCGCCTACGCCCCAGCCCCAAGCAGAGCCTTCTCTCCATTCATCCGCGGTGACTAACGCTGCGGATAATCTCCACTTAATCGAAACTGTCCTCGCCTCTATTGATATAGTGGAGATGGAAGTTTTCGCCCGGACCTTCAGGAAGGATCCCAAATTAGCTATTACCCAACACTTGGGTCTGCTCATCTCCATTAATAACCTTAAAGCAACCCATAATGGATAGTACGACCAAAGGTAGATTAAAACCCCACTCCTTAGTAGTCGCGTTCTACAACGCGAACGGCCTTATCGACCAAATGGACGAAGTCCGCGAATTTGTATGTGCACATCAAACCGACATTCTCCTAGTGCAAGAGACCTTCTTGAAACCTAGTAGAAGTAATCCCAGAATTGCTAATTTTAATATAGTCAGAAACGACAGGGCCACTGCTAAGGGTGGCACTGCCATATACTACAGAAGGGCTCTTCACTGCACTCCTCTCGATCCTCCACAACTAACCAATATGGAAGCCTCCATATGTCAGGTGAGTATGACTGGCCATCCGTCGGTCATACTAGCATCCGTCTATCTCTCTCCCTCGAAAGATCTGTTAGAAAGCGACATCCGCGCACTTCTCTCATTAGGAGACTCCGTTATCGTGGCCGGAGACCTTAACGCCAAACATCAAAGTTGGAATTGCCGCTCCCCGAACACACGAGGACGCCAACTCGAAAGACTGACGCACCGCCCCGATCTTAACTTCATAGTTATAGCACCTGACACACCGACTCGTTACCCAATGACCGACAATTCAACAGACAGACCGGACATACTCGATATAGCTCTTCTAAAGAACATCGCCCTTCAGGTGAGTCCTTTGGAGGTGCTGTCCGAGCTAGGCTCAGACCACCGTCCCGTCCTATTGCGGCTAGGACCCCCGCCCACCGCGGCCCCCCCGACCAAAACAGTCATTGACTTCAAGAATCTCTCAGAGCATCTTAAGTCTATAGACTCAGTGCACATCTCTCAAATTCCTGACATTATAGGTAGTCTAGATGAAGCGCATGCAGCCTCACTGCACCTTACTAATCATATCCGCGATGCTCTAAGCGCCTGCTCCCGACAGATGCCGAACGGTTTCACCCGTCGACAGTTGCCGGACGACGCCAGAGAGCTCATCACTATCAAAAACGCTAAACGTAGAGCCCATGACGCATGTCCTAACGCCGACAACCGGAGAGAACTCTGGAGAGCCCAGAGGGAGGTAAAGGCTCGCCTTGCCGAACTCCGCGACGAACAATGGGACAGGAAGCTGAGTGAGCTCAAGCCGTCGCATGTAGCCTACTACAGCCTGGCGAGAGCTCTCAAAGCCGACCCTGTCTCGGCCACTCCTCCGCTTTTACGTCCCAATCAACCGCCCGCCTTTGAAGATGTCGATAAGGCCGAATGCTTGGCCGATAGCTTAGAAGCCCAATGCTCCCCGAGCACCATCTCTGTAGACAAGTCCCATATAGAACTAGTCGAAAACAAACTAGCATCTATCTTCTCTTCCGCCCCAGGTGGCGATCCAATTCTCCCGACGAATAGCGGCGAAGTTCGTCAAATTATCAAAGAATTTCACGCCAAAAAAGCCCCAGGCCCCGACTCTATTAATAACAAAACTCTAAAGTTACTCCCCGACGTATTAATCAACCTCCTGGTTGTCATTTTCAACACCCTCATGGCGGGATGCTCCTTCCCCGACAGGTGGAAAGAAGCTACCGTTATAGGCATCCCCAAGCCAGGGAAACCTAGGAACCTCCCTACTAGCTACCGCCCCATTAGTTTGCTCAACACCCTTGGCAAGGTGTATGAGAAAGTCATCCTCAACCGACTTAGGTCCGTCGTAGAGGAGAAAAACCTCCTCAACGACGAGCAATTTGGCTTTCGAACCAGACACTCATGTGTTCATCAAGTGCACCGCCTCACGGAGCACATCCTTCTCGGTTTCAACCGATTCAAAACGAGAGGCATCCCAACGGGAGCCCTCTTCTTCGATGTAGCCAAAGCCTTCGACAAGGTGTGGCACGCCGGCTTGATCTACAAGCTTTACCATCTAGGCGTGCCCGAAAGACTCGTACGTTTACTACGAGAATTTCTCACCAATCGAACTTTCCGCTACCGTCTGGATGGAACCCTATCCTCCCCAAGACCTCTTCGAGCAGGAGTCCCTCAGGGCTCCCTGCTCTCGCCACTTTTGTACGCGCTGTACACCAGCGACATTCCCAGATCCCCTCATGTTCATATAGCCCAGTTCGCGGATGACACCGCTCTATACAGCTCCGACTTAAACTACCGGAACGTTAAAGCTCGACTCCAAAAGGCAGTCAGTAGCCTAGGCCACTGGTTCCGCCTTTGGAGGATAGAGGTTAACCCGGAGAAAAGCGCAGCAGTGCTCTTTCAAAAGTCCAAAAGGAAATCACAATACAAACTTCGACAGACTGAAATAACTCTTTACGACCGCCCCATTCCCTGGCAAACTAATACCAAGTACTTGGGTGTAACCTTTGATGACAATATGAGCTTCGCCGCGCACATTCGTAGAGTCCGCAAGAACGCAGCGTATGTGCTCTCCCGTCTTTACCCCATGATTTGCGCAAAGAGCAAAATGTCACTTCGACATAAAGTCACGCTATACAAAACGTGCATCCGCCCAATAATGTCTTATGCCTGTGTTGCATTTGCACACCTGCCGCCCTCCTCTCTCAAACCTCTCCAAGTCCTACAGAATAAGTTTATGCGTACGGCCACTGACTCCCCGTGGTACATGCGCAACGTGGACCTCCACAGAGACCTCCAACTCCCGACAATAGCTCATTACTTTAAACAGCTTTCCAAAAATTATTTTGAGAAAGCCATTAGACACCCCAACCCCCTAATAGTTGAGGCAGCGACTTACACCCCTGACCGAAACGACCCCCCAGATAAAAGACGCCCTAAGCACGTCCTTAACGACCCCGACGATCAAATCATGACCGACAATGCACCCTATCTCGTAGGGATACACAATTCAACCTCATCACAGCGTCTTCGCCGGCGAAGACGAGGTCCCCGATTTCTAACGTCACCCGGACGTGGGCTCACGCCACGGCCTCGGGGGCGTACGGACTAACCAACAAAACCGACAACTCCACCCATCCCAACGTCATCCTAAGCCGTGGTCCGAGCCTCACAGGAGGCGCCCTTAGGAGGACGTTGCCCCCCGACCTTTCGAATTATTTCTTCGAGCCCTAGGGCTCACCCCCAGGCGGAGCTTCGCGCTCGCCAACCCCCCCGGTGACGCTGTAGCGGCCAATAGGGCCTACGCAGCATAGTCAATCCGAAACAACAAAAAACAACCGTCGGCCCAGCTGGCGCTACTGAGCACAACCAACCGCTCGGTGGGAGATCTCCCCTTTGGTACGGTCGAGCCTGCACACCGCTCCCGTACAATGTTCTCCCGACCGAATTTCGGCTCGGCAGCGAAGCTCCATAGCGATTCCGAGCGCGGGATGTGCATTGGTACACCAGTGGGTGAGCAAACACAGGTGCACCCTCTATTCCCTCACTCTCATAGCCCAATTGGCCGAAAATTCAACACGACCGGAGAGATATCAGGCGCAGGATCGACGACGGCTTTACCCATGATCATGATGAACCCGTCCACGGCTCCCTATAGATCACGGGTCTCTGGCCAAGCACGGATTGGTAGACTTCACACACCTTTGAGAATATTATGAAGAACTCGCAGAGGCATGCAGGTTTCCTCACGATGTTTTCTTTCATAGTTAAAGCAAGTGATATTTAAGTAATTACATAAAACCCACATAACTCTAAATTTAGAGGTGCATGCCCGGGATGGAACCCCCGACCTACTAAATAGGAGCTCGACGTCCTAACATTAAGCTATCACAGCTTCTTACTTGCTCTGTGAGCTGTAAAAAGATGACTCTTAACCCAACGTAGCTCTGTTCTGTGATCTGAATGACCATCATTCATTAGACATTGCAAGTTGGCGGCCAATTCGTTTCACACCCAATCAACCTTCATCAGCCTAGTTGAAGTATTAAGTTGGCACATGTGTAGATGCTCAAAATGTAGCTAGTTTATACTTTATTGATTCTCCTCCCGCCCGATCTCCCCGGTACATGGGCGACAGGGTCCAATTGACCCTTTTCCAACTTTTCCACGATAAGGGTCGTCATGAAGATTAGATTAAATCTTCTTTATATCAACTTCTTTGTGACTAACTTTGTGTAAGTTTTTTATCAAACAGGTTTCATCATCATTATCTCAATCCATCGATAGCCCACTAATGAGCATGGGCCAAGGAATGATTCAGGCCATAGTCCACCAGGCTGGCATAGACTTAACACACCTTTAAGAATATTATTATGGACATCTCTCAGGCATGCAGCTTTCTTCACGATGTTTTTGGTATAGATAAAGACCTGGAGAGTGACATAGGCTAATTTTTATTCCGGAAAATCAAAGAGTTTTCACGGGATTTTATAATAACCTAATTCCACGCGGGCATCAGCTAGTAGGTACATATTTATAGTTCATCGATCTATTATTACCATGGTAGGTATTCCTAATAGAAATATATCAATGCAGTTTAAAAATCCCATGGAGATGGTTATTAGTTCAACAAAAAAACCCGATATACGCACGTCCTTATCCCCCTGCGTCCCGGGACCCGGGTAGGGTCCCTCGCCCCGGGAGCCCGTTGTTCGCGAAATGCGACGCGATTGCTCGACGGTAAGCAGGGCTTTGTTGTTTTGTCCCGGGACTCCTTTGAGAACACGTCACTTATCAATTAATAGGACACAAAGCTGTGCTTGTAGCCCGAGATGAAACAACAATGCCTTAGCTTGCTATAGTCGACGCATTTTAAACTGAGTCGTCGAGTTATCTGTATGTTTCGCTCGCACTTACCTACGACCTGTAAGTGCGAGCGAAACAGACAGATAACTCGACGACTCAGTTTAAAATGCGTCGACTATAGGGAGTTGGGACTGGGAATAAAACTAACTATGTATGCACTTAGATGCTTTTCTTCATATAGATTTTAAATTTTTAAATGTCACCCGGACTAATAACGAATCGATTGATACCTCATTCATCAAAATCCGCTCAGAAATTTAGGCGCCACGGTGGTCACATAAATACAAACCTACATACATACAGACGTAGACTGCTAAAATCATAATCCTCCCTTTTGGCTTTCCCGTAGTCGGGTAAAAAGATAATAGGCATAGTTGATAGCTGGAACTGTGCCGTAACACCAAAACCCAAAAAAATCCGAGTTATACCAACAGCAATGATAGTGAAGGTACCTATAGAGAGTATTATTTTTTATCTCTGCAGTAAAATATTGAATAGTAAACGATCGCTATCAGTTAGCCCACTTTGCTAACAAGCTTTATGAACAACTAACTTGATAAAATTGTGTAGCGCTCGGTGTATGTCGGCACGAAACTAATAAAATATTTGGTCGTAAAATAAATTCTAAAATATTTCTACGTCAAATATGTACATTGTATGTAACAAAGTATCGCCACAGTTTTACCATCTAATCACCCATTAGTTATGTACCTGCTTATCTACATGAAATCTAAGTCTAACAGCCGCACTCAGAGTCGCTTAATCGTTACTTAATTTTAGTTAAAACGAGACAGAGCTTTATCTCCCACATAAATCTGTCTCGTTTTAACTCAATCTTAAGTAACGATTAGCGACTCCGAGTACGACTGTAAGAATGACAAGTGTTAATTATTTAAAACTAAGTAGATTATGCCCGCGACTTCTTCCGTGGACTACCGTAGAGCCGCTGGATTGAGTGGCGCAAGACTGTGGCGTGTGGAAAATGGAAATCTCCACAAGAGACCTATATCCAGCTGTGGACGTATACCAGTTGATAATGATGATGATGATGATGAGATCTACGCGGACGAAGTCGCGCACATCACCTACTATCTAGCAATTAATATAGAAACTTGAAACGGAAATATGAAGTCCTGTGGACGCGACGTTGCCAAGAAAAATAAATTCGGTCCAATCCAATTTGCTATCCAATCTTATTGAACTCAATGGCGGACTCTATAGAGTAGCGATTGGCATGTTTGCTAATCATTTGGTGAAGTTATTTTTTTTTACAGTGAATTCACAGTCGATATTTCACGGAAAGCGATAAGTAGGTATTTAAATTTTCGGATTTCCAACAATCGTTTGCTTAATTACTTTAACTAGGAATAATGATCAAGGTCAATAGCGCTGAGATTTCGCAGGTTGATTTCTACGGAAAATGAATTTTCCCAAATCCCACTTATGATTGTACCTAAGGGCAAAAGTTCCCTTTTCATTCAACGTAGCAAACATTTGTTGGTAAAATTAATTGAACTAGATGTGTTTCCGTTCCGTATCTTACGTTCCGAAGTGAGAATTCTCGCTCGCGCTCTCTCTAGCTCGGGTCAATGGTCGTGCGCACGTTATCATTAACGCAGGATTAGATCTAGTTGCTAAAATTTCCCGTGTCATTGACCCGAGCTATAATTTTCAAACTTTATGTTTTTTTAAATTTTTCACAGGCTATTTTAATAAGTAAGGTAGCAGTGTTCACATAAAAAGAGTTTTCACGTTATTTTTCACTTGCTAAGTATTCTGTGCTATGGGGCTATGGGCTATCTCTACTAGAGAGCCGTCTAACAATTAATTAGTGCAGGGAGCTATGATACTGTATAGGTGGCTGACCTTTTTATTTGAGTTAGATAACATTAACACGGTATGACACATTGACTTACTGACTTCAATTATATCAGAGTAGGTATTCGTCAACACAATATATTGTGTGTATTTATTATAGTCAGGAATATATAAACGTAGAGATAATCATATCACTGCACGAATACGACGATAACTCAAATGTCACTAACACATTTTTACCTGACTAGGACATAGCCAAAAGGAAGAGTTATGATTTTAGCATTCTATGTAAGTATGTAAATTGTAATGTTTGTTCCACCGTACCGCCTAAACCATTGAGCCAACTTTGGTGAGGTGTCAATCGATTCGTCATTATGGTCCAAATCTCAATATGGCGGACGCATAGATTAATTATTATTGGTCTTGCTACGCTCGGATGTTTTATCCAAAAAAGTGGGGTTCTCTGAATATTGTTTTTGTTAAATGACGAGTGGAATGGTCATTGATGTATAGGTACATGAAAGAGGAGAAAATAAAAAGAATACCGGCTGAGTTTGTCGTGGTCTAAGACTCAGTTAATTAATTATCACCATTACTTTATTATCTTACAAAGTCCACAATTTGACAACCAAAAGTGTATGGTGCAGCTGCCCAATTTGAATAAATTATTTGAATTTGGAACACTTTAGTAGAATAGAATAGAATAGAATGTTTTTTATTCATATAAACTTTTTACAAGTGCTTATGAATAGTCAGGTAGTTTTAATTTACCTTACCACTGGTTCGGAATGCCGTTCCTACCGAGAAGAACCAGCAAGAAACTCGGCGGTTGCTCTTTTTAATTTTTCAATTTACAATGTTACTATACCGTACTATAGTTTATATTTGTTCTGGGCAGTTCTGGGATAGAGCAAAAAGTCAATATAAAAATCCAATTTCCCGAGAACATTTGACGCCGAGCCGTGACCGCAGACCTAAATTGAAAACAATAACAACGTTGGCTTTTTGTTTTGATCGGAAACCGTTCTAACGTGTCAAATCGGCTCAGGATGAATAAAATCCGGTCAAGTACGAGTCGGACTCGCATCCGAGGGGTTCCGTAATCCGTACCATTGTACAAGATGTACACTAGGTACCTATGTACTTTTTAATTTGCTTATTTGCATGGCGTCATTGGTGGACATTTAGAAATTCGTTTCTTGATTTTTTTATTTACTAGCTGATGCCCGCGACTTCGTCAGCGTCGAATTAGGTTTTTAAAAATCCCGTGGGAACTCTTTAATTTTCGGGCTAAAAAGTAGCCTAAGTCACTCTCCGGCTCTTTATCTATATCCATGCATAAAATCACGGCAATCCGTTGCACCGTTGCGACGTGATTGAAGGACAAACCGACAAACTAACAAATCAATAAACCAACAAACAAACACACTTTCGGATTCAAAATAAGGGTAGGTACTGATTGCTATTTACGGCATTAGAAATACACACTTTGTGAAAATTTCGACTGTCTACCTACCTAACAGCTCTTGGAGCTCATGAGATACAGCCTGCTGACAGACAGACGGACGGACAGCGGAGTCTTAGGCCGAGATCTATAGACCGCACCTTGACTTTGCTCTAAAACGAGACAGATTTATGTGAGAGATATAGCTCTGTCTCGTTTTAATTCTGTCTTAAGTCGAAGCTAAGTCAGAGTGCGCTCTATAGATCTCACCCTTAGTAATAGAGTCCCGTTGGCACACTTCGAGTACGGAACTCTGAAAACTAACACAAGTACACAACAACACAACAGAGTAGGTATATACCATAGACTAAGAAGGATTCTTTATTACCTTTATTACAACAAGTAATATTTAACACGTCCTTTCATACCTTATTTCTTTTAAAAGACTGAAAAGAAATGAAAAATTGATTCACAGAATATCAAAGATTTTTGTCGGTATTTTATTACATCCTATACCCGATTCCTGACAGTTCAATTTAGATTTAAAAATGTAGAAATAAGGTATATTTTGCCTTAACTTTATAGTCTGAACTAAACAGTAACACTTCTTTGTTAAAGTACATTTCATGGGGAGAAAAGTAAACGCATTGTCAGTCTTCAATGCCAGGTAAAAAAATGTAATTTAGTAGGTGCTTAAGGAAAGCTGCGAGGTACGAATTTATGGAAGTTTTTGTATGGGACTTGTATGGGGCTAATCTCTCTTAAATGGGAGAGGTCGGATGAAAAACGACGCTCGCGACGTTCCACGAAACGTGCACTTTATCGGATGATAAAGTATTTCTATTTCGAGATTAACGTGCTGTAATGCTGGGACGTTGATTTAAAACACAGAGATACGACATCTTCAGATATGTTTCTACAAGCGCCATAGATTTTCTTAAACGAGTATCGAATCAAAATCAAAATCTATTTATTTGTTGAAAATTGAAATAGGTATGTATGTATGTAAGGTGTAGGTACAATTTTTATATTTTATATTTCAGTATAATATTGCAAAAAGAAACAATGTATTATGTTAAATTATGTATTAAATTATTTACTAGCTTATGCTCGCGACTTCGTCCGCGTGGACTACACGAGTTTCAAACTCCCATTTCACCCCCTTCAGGATTGAATTTTCAAAAAAACCTTTTTAGTGGATGCCTATGTCATAATAGCTATCTGCATGCCACATTTCAGCCCGATCCGCCCTGTGTTGAGCTGTGAGTTGATAGATCAGTCAGTCAGTCAGTCACCTCACCTTTTCCTTTCATATATTTAGATTATTTCATAAGATAGTATTATACAATTGAATAAGGAATCGTGAACGTACGTGACTCCACGCAGCGCGCAATGACTCTCATCGACGTATTTTCCTACTTAGTCCAACATAAGTAATAATCAAATAAAACATCGTCGGCTTAATGTAGTTTTATTAATAACGCCGCACGGCGCAGTCTCTCCGGGGGTCCCTCTCAAGTCTCACATGCTGACAGTTCTAACTTCACGTTATATCAACGAATATAAATAATAAGTTCACTCCTTATCCACTTTGATAATTTAACATTTTGTAGGTATATAATATAATCATCATGATCACGTACGATCACGTATCATGATGGTACGGAACCCTTCGTGTGTGAGTTCGCGTCGCACTTGACTGGTTTTTTTTCATAAAACTAATAAAAGCACCTTATTTGTGGTAAAAAAAATCCATTATCAATTATACAGGTTTTAATTCTCATTAATCGCTTTATAGTTATGTGTAGGGGAGTCGTACAAAAAAGGGCTTAGCCCTCGGATTATAATATCGAAATGACGTCCAAATCACTCCAAAACATGATGTAGGTAGATACGTACCTACTTTTATTGAAATTAGGAGCTTGAATAAGCCAGCCCTAGCTACAAATAAAAGTAAAGCAAAATCGTAATCCTTGTAAAAAGTGAAAATTAAGCTCTTTAGGCGTACTTAATGTGACTGGGTCTTATCGTCAATATTCCTATAGATCCAACATCTTAATAATTATTTTGTACTAGATGATGCACGTGACTTCGTCCGCGTGGATTTAGTTTTTAAAAATCCTGTGTGAACTCTTTAATTTTCCGGGATAAAAAGGATCCCCGCGAATCGCGATCCATCCATCCCAGGGATGCAAGCTATCTCTGTACCAAATTTCATATGGGCAGTGAAAAGCTAACCGACAGACACGTGCGTCGAGTGTTTTAGGAATTTGTGTTTTGCTGCGTGGTGTTGGTGGTTGGTGCTGGCTTTTCTCGCATGTTTAGCAGTGGGAGGGCGGGCGCTGCATATCGCATGTTGATACAGATTTCAGCAGATAGAGGTTTCAACGGATTATAGCAAATGAAGCTTTTGGTTCGTTGTATTATGAACGAATTAGCAAGCTGAAGTGGCAGTGGGCAGGTCATGTCAGCCGCAGAACCGCTACTGGAGCAGGCGTGTTCTAGTGTGGAGACCGCGTATCAGCAAGCAAAGTGTGGGACGACCTCCAGCGCGCTGGGCTGACGACCTTAGGAAGATACCGGACTGTCGTAGTGCGCTCTCGGGTAGTCCAGCTGTGGACGCACACTTGATTAATTGATTGTGCATTTTAATCAATATCACTTGCTTAAATGGCAAGGGATCGAAATCCATCCATTGTGAGGAATCCTGCATGCGGCATGCCTGACAGATAGATCTCCTTAATGTTCTCAGCGGTCCTTCCTTTTCATTCAGGGAGGAGCTCCTAGAGTAGTCGGCTGGTAGAAGGTTGATGATAAGGGATAGTAGTGATCCCATGGGTAGCTGCACGCAGTGGCGTGCAGCTCATAAAGGCATAAACGCACTGCTTACCCTCATTGTAATAAATCAATGCTTATTTTTCATTTTACCTGCCGTAAAATAAGTTCATACCTAAATGCATACCCTGGCTTGAACTCCTGTGCACGCCACTGGCTGCACGCCACTGGCTGGCACACAGACCAGAGTTGGCAACTCTCCGTAATTCTAATATCGCTCCGAGAAGTTTCCTGCATTTTGTTTAAGGAAAATATTTACAATACTTTATGCATTTGTTTCCGAGCATATGGAAATATTCCAAATACCTCTCTCGTCTCTATGGATACGATTGCGAATGACGCAAATGTGCGCATTAGCGCCGCTAGTGCAGGGTTGCCAACAACATCAGCTGATTATTATTGTAAGTCGTGATAGAATACGTCCGCTTTTATCGTGTGGAAACCTGCTTGCCATGCCATGCATGAGAGTTCTACATACAGTTTTCAAAGTGTGTGAAGTCCGCTAATCCGCATTTGGTCAGCGTGGTGGGTAGTGCGCCGGCGACGCGCGACGGTGGGTTGATGTTGATGATATACCTAGTACGCAGAATGGAATATCTGGAATGGAATGCAATATCTAAATGTATAAATGGAAAAGAGACTGACTGATTTATCGACGCACAGCTCAAACTAATGGATGGATCGGGCTGAAATTTGGCATGCAGATAGCTAATTATGACGTAGACATCCGCTGAGAAAGGATTTTCGAAAATCAATCTCTAAGGGGGTAAAATAGGGGTTCAAATATTTTGTGTAGTCCACGCGGACGAAGTCGCGGACATAAGCTAGTTTACTATATTATGGTTGGCAACCTTAGAGCACAATTAGCGCTTTCTTGCGGTGTCTTCCTCGACAAAGCGTTGCAATCGCCGCGAGAGTGATTTGTCGCACTGATTATGCTCGGGCTCCAGTGTTATCTATACCTAGCACGACACGAGTAACCTGTCTGCGGCCTGCGCGGTACGGAGGGAACAATCCTCTCGACGCACTGTACTCCCGAACAAACGCGCTCTTTGTGACGCAGCCATCCCGCAGACAACCGACAATACTTACATCGCTTAGCAAACATACAGTTCGGAAAACATAAATACTAACGCCACGGCGCTCCTATGTCACAGAATTGATAGATTGACTGGCTAATAGTTGCGCGTGGGTAGAAATCCTTTCTTACTGAGGATCTATGTTTCAACGACCTGCCTGGCGCAGTGGTCTTATCAGTGGGAAGTTCCGGGTTCGATTTCGGCATGGGCAATTTGGGAATTTATAATTTCAAAAATTACTACTTAGTAAGTAGTTAGGCCAGTAATGATGGTAAAAATGATTTTAGTGCAACGCGTTTTCACGCCAGGCCGCACACCATCCCCGCCCACGATCGCATGCGACTGTAGAGGCGTGCGGCCTCTTCGGTTGGCAGCAGCAAAGAAAACATTGCACTTTTTTTTTAAAGTATATTAGCCATGTTAAACGACTAATATTACCCTTTCCTCTCCAACTAAGCGTCAAGTTTGTGCTAGGAGTAGGTACGACAATAGTGCAACGGGCGGGGTTTGAACCGTCGACCTTTTTCGGTTTTCAGTCCACTCTTTTACCTGTTGAGCTATTGAGGCTCGCTGCCACTTAGAACACCATTTGAATTTGGAACGATTCGAAAATCCTGCTGCCCTCGGCGAACTCCGGGGGCCAGATTCACTCCAGAGACATCAAGAGCGAGACGCCTCTGTAGAGACTTAAGCTCCAGCTCTCGTTTTCGTCCCATGTTTTGTAAATAGATATTACAAAACAACATACACAGTGAACATAATAATATGTGAGCAGTTCTTTTATTTGTGCACCACGCTGCCGCACCACTGACGCATCTATTCGTACAGAACACATACAGTAGTATACCTACATAGAGAAGTATTTCGGAACTGTATGATCGCTAAACTGCGATAACGGAGAGGTTATTCACGATGCCCCTTGCGTACTGCCGACTTTACATAATTTTTTCGAGTTTCCTAGACAATAGTCTTTGTACCGTCTCGTACGTGAATTCTTTTGTCGTCTCAACCCTTATTTTTTAAGCATGAGTTGTTTTCAAAAGCGCCTAAGTATAATCTTGACGACCTTTCTGCCGCAGCGAATAGTTAGTAATAAAAACCACGAAATGAAAAACTATTTATGCAGCCAGAGTATGCACATAATAAAGAAAGTCCAAAATTCGTTTGTGGGAATGAGTATAATCTTTTATAACAAAATTCCGCAATGAATTTTAGACTTGCCATCACACAAGCAAAATTCTAATAAAACTATGCTCCTAAAAAAAGCATATATTACACAATCGAAGATGTAAATAAATAAATAAATTAGTGGTTTTAGAAGTCGGTTATTTAATTTTAAAAAAATTCGACACTTTGCACGATAAATTAAAAATTATTATGCATAAAAATAAATAAAAATCTGTTTTAGATATACAGATAAAGCCCTTTCACATGATACCCCACTTGGTATAGTAATCTTACTTTAAAAGTTGAAAATTCCAATTATTTGTTCGTGAATACATTTTAATTTTTTTTGTGATGTAAACACAAATTCATGGTTTTCGGATTTATTCCTAGTGTTATAAGACCAACCTACCTGCCAAATTTCATGATTCTAGGTCAACGGGAAGTACCCTATAGGTTTCTAGACAGACACGACAGACGAACAGACAGACAGACAACGAAGTGATCCTATTATCCTATATAGGGTTCCATTTTTCCTTTTGAGGTACGGAACCATAAAAAATATAATAAATCATAGCTGTGCAACTTTGCTTACAATTAGATCACAATTAAACTCAAAAGAACATAAGTTTGAGTTATGTTCTTGTCTTCAGTCTTCACTACATTACCAGCACCAACAATAACAGTGTTTTACAGTCGCCTTCCACTGAAGCGGCACTAGCAATCGGCATAACATAATAAAAGCGTTTTATGTATCGCGGACTAAAGTCGTTAGTGGAGTTTTAATTGTTGTCGTAAAAACCCCGTAAAACTGTGGTTGTCTCACTGCTAGTCGGGATGGGGCCTTATGTCTTTCTATTGTTTTACGGTTCGCTGGATGTTTGTTTGTTTTACACCCTTAGATCCTGGTGGAAGGCATTGTAGGACCTTTTATAGTGTTCTATGTTTATTTAAGGAAATAATGACTTAAACAACAATATTATGGTTCTCGCTACCTACTCAATATTATGTCATTTTAATTCCAAGAGCAGATAAGCACGTTTGACTGCGGATGAAGAAGTCACGGGTCAAGTCAAAAACAGATATACCTACCTGATACCTACCTACTGAGTTTTTTGAAATGAATGAATGAATTATTTATCAAGATTCTCAGTGAGCACGTGAAGCCATCGTCGGCTCCGCGCCTGATCTTTCTCCAGTCGCGTGTCGGATTGCCGTCTTATCGGACTATGAGAGTGAGGGAATAGAGAGTGCACCTGTGTTTGTGCTCATACCTGTCCTGTGCACGTCGCGCAGATGGCTATAATCTCTGAAATTCGCCTTCGGTCGGGAAGACGGTTAGTGTAGTGGTAGTGTTTACGACTACCAAACTATAGTAGCCGGCAAGAAATATTATCTTTAGAATGATATTTCGGCTTTGTACAGCGTTGTCTCTGTCACTCATACCTATGTGAAGTTTTCTCGGTCTCAACGACAGAAACAACGCTCTACGAAACCGCTATCTCTTTCTAAAGGTCGATGGTTACTGGTTCAGTTTCAAACCTTGATAATAATACGTCTTTTTTACGACTACTGTGGCTCTACCGCGGTTGTTTGACAGCTACAATGTCGCGATCGCAATCATCTCTGATTGGTTAATGCTCGCTCACTATTGGCCACAGTGCATTGTTGCAACAAGAATCGCACAAATTCAGCCAATCAGAACAATTGAGATTGTAATAATGATTGATGCAGGTTTTAGACAATCGCCCTACTGGTTCAGAATTTCAAACCTTGACGGAACCTATCAATAGAAATCCTATCAATAGAAACTCAAATAAATAATAGCCTCAATAAAAAACATCGCAATAATCAACGATCATCAGAAATTCTATGAGATTATTTTTCTTTTGCCACTAGGCGCTAGGGTTTTTATCAAAAGTAATTATGTATTTAGCTAGAGGGACCCTCGAATGTTGATGGGGCCACAGCTAGGGTTGGCACTTGGCAGACAATGGTATCGTCCTTTGTCAACATGACTTTCCTTTTCCCACGAATTGTTGCTGCTATTTTGACTAGTCACTATACGTTAGCGGAGAATCAATGAAAAATATATTCCTAGAGCGAATTCCTAACGACCACGCTATAAGAAAAGATTTTCAGAAGACACAAATAAATTATAAGTAGGTATACAACTTTCTGAAATCACAAGTAACATTTTTATGCAAGGTACGATTTCAACATCATAAAATAATCAGACCTGGAATATTTGGGTTACTTACTGAGTTTTTTTTTTTTTTTTTTATTCAGATACAAGTTAGCCCTTGACTGCAATCTCACCTGATGGTAAGTGATGATGCAGTCTAAGATGATAGCAGGCTAACCTGGAAGGGGTATGGCAGTTATTATTAAACCCATACCACTTTGGTTTCTACACGGCATCGTACCGGAACGCTAAATCGCTTGGCGGCACGGCTTTGCCGGTAGGGTGGTAACTAGCCACGGCCGAAGCCTCCCACCAGACCAGACCAGAAATTTAGAAATTATAAAATTCCAAACCCCTGCCAGGAATCGAACCCGGGACCTCCCACTAATAAGACCACAGCGCTCACCACTGCGCCAGGGAGGTCGTCAAAAATCGTTATTAAATTAATGTCTGTGGGGATGATCGAATCCCCTTTATTACTCTTCTCTTACCAGTCTACTACACCTCAATCATTATTAGTGATTCTTGCCTCATTAATTTAAAAAATTAAAATTTCTAGTAATTTGTGTTTACCTACTGACCAGGATTAGGGTTTTAACATTTACCCGATCTGTAATACTAGGATTTTTATTCTGATAAATGGAATGAAAACAAAACAAATATCTTACTTAAACATGTCAACCCTAACGGCATGAATCGTGCCGGGAGCGACTAATGACGTATTGTGGGCGAATTTGCAAAAAAACAGCGATTTGCCGCACGCCGCTATCCCGGAGTTCGGAGCCTTTGTTCCCCCCCGCCGCCGCGCCGATACCCGCTGGAGCTTCAGGACTCTACATTGTAATAAAAACGGGAATATAGGGATGAAATGGGCTTATACATCCAAGTTTTATAGATTTTTAGGTGTAAGGAAGAAGAACTAATTTTAAGGAATTTAATTTAACTGCCCGTCACAGTGGTTTATGTGATATTTTTGATTTAAGTACTTGTTATTTTTAAAAATTTAGTTATTATCTTTTTGTCTTTTTTACAGAACCCGCTACAGCTTTATAAGTATAAATCGTTCACGACTTTTTTTAGGTTTCCGTACCTCAAACAAAATAAGGAACCCTTATAGGACCACATTTTTGTCAATCGTGTCTGTCAAGAAACCATGTATTACGTATATACAGGTATTTCCCGTTGACCTAGAATCATGAAATTTGGCAGGTAGGTAGATCTTATAATACAATTAACTTGGAAACAATCCGGAAACCGTGAATTTGTGGTTACCTAAAAAAAGACATTGCGCGATGGTACGGAACCCTTCGTGTTCGAGTTCGACTTGCACCTATTAGGTTTTTTCTAAAAAGCTTAAGTCGAAATGCAAAAAGAATATTATGTGAGGATTCGCAGCGACTGTCCCAATGTAACGCAGTTTTTTGACAAAAAGACATTGACTTCTACTAATTCAAGTAGGTACGCTGGAACTGCGATTGCCGATTGGCTTTTAAAGTAACTCCATTTTCGCCATTTTGGCGCTGATAGCAGCAGTGAGCGTCATGACGTGATGTACCCGGAACTAAATGAGACATCTGTCAACATAACCTGTATAACACGTACAATTATTTAGCTCCTCATGTGCCATTTTAACTTTTTGTGTCAAATTTCATGTCAATAGTACAATTTTAGCCCTTAATTTAAAGGTGAACCATATTTTTGACATGACAGTTGCCCCATAGAGTTAATGGCGCGTGAGGACTCATTTTGTACGGACTAAACTATTATGTATTCTGAGACATAGTGTCAAAGCGACGACCATTTATTTTAATTCCCGGTACGTGCCTGGTACGCTCGGTCGGGCGTTTTGAATCTACAAAAAATAACTATCATTTTGTATGGCATATTTCTTCCAGCGTACATGTTTAGGTCCATTTCTATGCAAAAAGACAATAAATAACTTCTGCTCAGTGATCATATTTCACGGGGATCGAGTGACGCGTAGGTATACACCGTACTCGTACAGCTGCCCAGCGCTGGGAAATAGGACGGTAATAAAAGATTTATGCGAAGCTTTCATGTCTACGAACTGCGCTGTTGTTCTACGAATAATATGCTCCTATATCTTACACTGTATTGTGACGTAAAATGTTAAAACTATACCTGTCTCTTTTGTAACTATCACAACAAAATTGACTGAAGAGCAACAACGACGTACAAGAACAACGATCATACTAAATATATAAAAGGAAAAGGTGACTGACTGACTGACTGACTGATCTGAAATTTGCAATGCAGATAGTTATTATGACGTAGGCATCCGCTAAGAAAGGATTTTTGAAAATTCAACCCCTAAGGGGGTGAAATAGGGGTTTGAAATTTGTGTAGTCCACGTGAATGAAGTCGCGGGCATGAGCTAGTAACAAATAAACTCGGTCAAGTGCGAGTCGGACTCGCACAGGCAGGACTCGTACCATCGTACAAAAAATAACACATTTTAATAATTTTTAATTTTCATGGCGGTAATTTTGAAATTTTAGTATTTTTTGTTATAGCGGCAATAGAAACAGATACATAATGGGGCCGATTCTCTAGTACACAATCTCTAAACTAAACTAAATTAACAGGTCTAAATCTAGTGCTTTCCTTTTCCGCAAGCAACATTATGAAAGGGATAGCAATAGATTTAGACGTGATATTTAAGTTTAGTTTAGAGATTGTGTACAAAGGAATTAGCCACATTGTGTGAATATTTTAGGTCTCTATCTATCATGGTTCACGAGATACATCCCGCTGACAGACAGACGGCCGGCCGTGGCTAGTTATACCACCCTACCGGCAAATCCGTGCCGCCAGGCGATTTAGCGTTCCGGTACGATGCTTGCTGTAAAAACCAAAGGTGTATGGGTTTAATAGGTAATATAACTGCCATACCCCTTCCAGGTTAGCCCGCATCCATCTTCGGTTCCATCATCACTTACCACCAGGTGAGATTGCAGTCAATAGCTAACTTGTATCTGAATAAAATAAAATAAATAGACGGACGGACAAATTTTTGACTCTTTATAATATTAGTATGGATAAATATTTTAGGCATTGATCTAGATATGGAGCAAATTATGTTAATGTTAATTACGGCTAATAAAATACAGACATCAGAAATCCGGAACATCTTCAAAGGCACCGCTCGAGTCGCGCTAAATACAAGCCACGTAGTTATATGAGGCTACTGCCACACTAGCGCTCATTGATACAAGCCACGTAGTTATATGAGGCTACTGCCACACTAGTGCTCATTGAGCGCGCGCCGGCAATGAAACTGATTAGCGCTAAGGGGGGTAGGCGGCGAGGTGCTCCACCTTTCGCGAGAAATCTGATTCAGATCACATCATACCTAACTATGTAGTAAGTATACGTATATTATGTGAGTGGATAGCCTACCAACAAGCCGTCATAGCCTAGTGGTTAACTCGTCGGCTTCTTTTCGGGAGATCGGGACATCGATCCCGGGCATGAACCTCTAAATGAACGAGCAGGCGGGTCACCTGATGTTAAGTGATTACCGCCGCCCATGAACATTTGCAGCACCAGGGGAATTGCCGACGCGTTGCCGGCCTTTCAGGAATTTGTTGAATAACTCTATGTTGTAATCTAGTGGCAACGCCGATGGGAGTTGATTCCACAGTTTGCACGTGCGTGGAAAGAAGGATATGGCACAGCGGACGGTCGAAGTGCACCAGACACCCAGGTGGTGAGTGTGAAATTGTTTACAGTGGTGCGCGGTGCGGTTGTAGAAAAATGAAGGTGGAATGAGGTCTAACAACTCTTCAGAACACTCCCCATTAGTATAAAGGCGTTAGAACACGCAAAGAGAGCTGACGTCTCTGCGGTGCTCCAAGCTTTCCAACGAGCCGGTCAGTTTGGGATCTTCCACAAGTCAAATAGCAATTAAGTAAATATCAATAAAGAAAAGAAAGAAAATGTATTTATTTGTTGTTGGTGTCACAGATAAAAACAAAGTACAAAATATGTAACATTTTCATCTGTGACACCGCCCCAAATGGTTGTAGATACGGCTCAGCATAATGTCTTGCATCATATGCGTTAACACACATAACATACAGGACGCTGATTTTCAGCTGTGACCCGAGTGACGCCACAGTTACAACTGTAAATTATAAATATAACACATAAGATTAAAATTATTAATCTTTAAATTAAATCGCTTGCTTTAAAAGGAAGGAAATCATCGTGAGGAAACCTGCATGCCTGCATGTTATCCACAATGTTCTCAAAGGTGTGTGAAGTCTGCCAATCTGTGGTGGAAACTGGAATATGGCCAAACCCTTCACATTTTGAGAGGAGACCCGTATCAGCAGTGAGTCAGCGATGCGTTGATGCTATCTAAAAAATACGTACTTTGTAAATCCCAGTTTTGAAGCGATTTTATAACAGTCCAATAAAAAATAGATAAAATGGTTACGATAAGGGTGCATGTTATAACAACATTCGGAATGGAACCCTCTCACTGTAATGGGGCGGAATTGCCGTAGGGGCGGGGAAGGCGACGGGTGCCGTCGGTTCTGTAAACTATAAAGTCCTTGGCAAATGGTAAAAGGAATGTGACAGCTATAAAAACTTTAAAGCTAAGCAAAATTCATCTCACAAATTCTGCGAAAATAAATTCGGTCGCTTTAGTTGGAAAATGATCAATGTAAACAATTTAGAAATCTCAACTCTCAAGTCAACAATAAAATGCGAAAGGTCCGTGGATTCTAATTCATTTTATTACTTACTTTTAACTTACTTACAAATTTATATAATCCTTGCTGAGCTAGGTTGAAGTTAATGGGATGTATTTTTCATGTTTTAATTCATAAGATTCTCTGGATTTTTTTTTAAAGTTTTCGATAAACTGCGTTTTGCACTGCATCATGTTTGATGTGAAACTTTCCTAAACTCGGCAATCTACTTACTCGGAAATCTTTGTAAAGGAATCATTATAAATCGGATCATTATAAAAGAAAACTAAGTAAACCTTTAAAATTGTTTTCACATGAAACGACAGGGTTCGTTTCATGCACGGGTTTCATGCGAAAAAAACCCTTCAAACCAAAACCCTTCGTCTCGTCATCTGCGTGTGACGGGGTTTAATAGAAAAACGAAATAAAAACGGGGACCAGAATAAATAAATTGCCGATTATTATTTGCACTGCACTCCATCCCCCAAATATCAGCAAAATATCTAACTATTAAAGCGTGGGTGCTAAAGTTTGTTTATGTAAAGTGCATAGGTACTTTGAAATTTGAAAATCATTGTTACTGTATTTTATAATTATGGAAAATGCATTACATTTAATAACTCTCCGAAACAGTGACCCTGTTTGGTCAAACTTTGGAAAAACAATTGTCAAAATCACAAAAATAACTTTGTACTTCAAAAACTCTACTTCTGAGCCCCCGGCACAATTTTTAAAATAGGTCTATTGTAAGAACAATCATTTAAGTACAGAAGGTTTTATACCTACGTACTTAGTGTCAAAATGAAACTTTATATGATCGTATGTATATGCTAGCACGCAGGACGTGGCGTTCGATATTACCATTAATCAAAGTTGCACAGCGCATGTTATGAATGCGTATCCGACATGGCTCAGATCGGCCCATGTCGACGTCCACGTAATGCGATATTGGACGCACGGCAATGTTCCGTGACGCCGTACCATCTGCGCGGGACACAGTATATATTGTATAGAGTCGAGACACAGTAGTCCGACGCCTTTGAACTCTCAGTTTGATCCTGAATCGACGATATGTCAAATATTAGGCTATGGGTGACGTGTAATCAAAGAAATATAGATGTTTCATATGCCACCTAGCGTCAAATGTAGGTAACATTTGACGCATGCTAGTGACGTCAAAGCCTCGACATTTTGTTACTAGTCCTAATTGTCATGAACTGTGACGCTGCCACGACGACGGCCCATACTATATCATATATCTAGTTGTTTGATAGCCTACATTTGACGCCTGCCAGTGTAGGTGAAGCCTCGAGGTTTTGTAAACTTCAAGTTTTGTTACAAGTTTCATAGATATAGTGAACTGTGCTCGTGGTAAATGACGACCACGACGATCCTTCAACGTAGGACTCTTAACTCAAAGAATTTCTAAGTACTACTTCGTAGTTCCTACGTCGATGCTCGCTCTAACTACGTAGACCAGTTCGGGTCGCTCCCTCGTCCCGCACTTACCGCACGAATGCTTTGTGCAGACGGCTTCGTCGAACCTCTGTATGTAGTATCGGATCTTTACACTGTGCAAGTGAATTATACTGTAAAGGGTGACATTATGGGAGCGATCAGCGAGGCGAACTTACGAAGTCAAGCAAAAAATGTGAAAATAATTAATTTATTCGTTACAATGCAGAGATAACAAAAAAGTAATTACTTACTATGTTTCTGCAGGTACAGTTTAAGTGACAATGACCGCTTCCAAAATGTCACCCTTTACCACATAATTATGTACAACCCACCATAGTAACCGCAAGCACGAAAAAAGAAATAGCGCATGCAACTATAACCTCAATTTTTAAAGGAACACGAAGGAAATCGGCGAGCAGGGAAACAAAAATGTAACGTTTGTTGTACCTATAGGGTACAATGTAATATGCAGATTAGAGATGGACCATTTCGCAGGTAGCATGTGAAAAATCACGGCCTTTTCGTATAATGTAACTCTTGCTACTTTAGCTTTACTCAAATGTAGCCGTGAAAAATCAAGAAGCAAAATCTCGCAAAGTTCAAAAATTATTACGTTTAATTCCGCTTTATTGTTTAACTAGCTGATGTCCGCGCCTTCGTATGCATGGATTTAGGTTTTTAAAAATCCCGTGGGAATTCTTTCATTTTCCGGGATAAAAAGTAGCCTATGTCACTCTCCAGGTCATAAACTATACCCATGCAAAAAATCATGTCGATCCGTTGCTTCGTTGCGACGTGATTAAAGGACAAACCAACAAATTAATAAACCAATAAACCAACAAACAAACACACTTTCGCATTTATAATATGGGTAGTGATTTGAATCATTAGTGCGCAAATTCACTTTAAGTGAAAAACCACCTGTGAAGTATCCAATATTGACAGATATCTTGATCATAATTCCTCGTCCTAGATCCGACGACATCACCAAGCTTGCGGGAAAAACGGGCGGGCTTCGCCTAGCACCAGGAAGAATGGTGTGTATGTCCAACAATGTGTAAATAATGGCTAACAAAGAAGAAAGAAGAAAACAATTCCTAGTTAAATTAATGTAGTTAACGTTTGAAAGTGTGAAAAGTAAAAAATTACTTTTCGTGAAAAATCACTCGTGTGAAATCACTGTGAAAAAAAAAATGAAAATGATTTAAAAGTAGCAATAATGCCCATATCTAGCGCAGAGCGTTTCAATTCTTGGGCACAATGGCAACAGCCGGCGAGACAGGTCGGGCTCACAAAGGATTATAGAGAAATAAAATTTAAAAAAAAACCGCTTTCATCTCCGAATTGACGTTCCGCGGGTCTGGTATTACGAGATGTCTGTGAAAGGGCTCAATGTTTCATTTGCTGCGTGTTCTGAGTTCATTCCTCGACAGCCGCCTGGCTTGGCTCTTTTCATGTTCTTCCTCACTTCGAGTTTTATTAAAAAAGCTTTCTTGTGAAGCTCATTCTTTTATATAGAGTCGTTCCAAGCTAATAGATACTAAAGTTGTAGACTGAAGCCACGTTCAGATATCTAAGGCGATCTCTATCGCGTAGCGGAGATTATTCCTTAATCTATAGGTATGCATCCTATGTTCTTTTAGTCACTCGGCGAAAATATAAATGCTCTTTATTCTCTATTCCGTGGGAATTTCAAAAAATCCGGCCTTATTCATTATTTACCTACATCATGAAGGGAACCTACAGCTTTTTCGATCCAAAAGTTTGAGCTGGGAGTTGACGCGTCAAGAATTCTCTTAAAAAATAAAATGTATCCTTGCGTAGTACACAGATAGCGTTGCATTTGATCGTTTCAGCATAGATGGTATAATAAAGGAACACACTTTCTTTGTATGATTCGTAGAATTATTTTGTTAACAAAACCTTTCAGTCAAACAGAATGATTGTGTTAGGTTTTACAAAAACTTACCATTAATTCTTTTAATACTACAAATTTAGTAAAAAAAAACAGCATTCGTGGACGAAGAATTCCTCGGCTCGAATTTACCTGTCAGTGTTAGCTGCGGGGCCTGGGAGGGGCCCGATCTATGGGTAACATCCGACCCCTCAGTTATGGGCGATTGCTATCAGCGTGACACTAATTGCGTTACACTTAATTCGTCTCGAGTGGTTTTTTTTCTTTATTAATAAATTGGTTTTTTTTTAAATATTTTGTAAAAAATATGAAATGAGCTCGGTGGCCTATCATTCAGTGTTAGATACTGAGTTAGCGAATCAGTAGGCAGATCAGAGACAATGCAGAAATTACAAGCTTAGCATCACGTCTTCGTCCGCGTGGACTACATAAATTCAAACCCTTTCTTTCATTTCTTAGTAAATATCTACGTCTAATAATAATATTCTTTACAAAGAACACACTCTCCAAATTTCACGTCTCTAGGATCAGCAGTTTACGCTGTGCGTTGATAAGTATAATTGTACAAGTCAGTCAGTCAGGACTTGGAAGATAAAACATATGCAGATAAATTCCCAAATTGCCACTGCGGGGAATCAAACCTGGAGCCTCATACTATTATTGTATTATTGGTATTATATATGGATGTATTATTGGTATTTAATAATAACCCGTCAATACTCGTTAGGTACACAGTACAGTGCTCTAGATAGTTGGGTATTGGGGCCAGGTCCGACGCGGCCGTCGGCTGCACTTAGCATCGCTTTGTGTTACCTGCATAATTAAAAACAATCATGATAAATTGTTATAATAATTAATCCTCCCTGGCGCACTGGTGAACGCTGTGGTCATAAATGGGAGGTTCCGAGTTCGATTCCTGGCAGGGGCATAAAATTTGAAAAAAAAGAACGATTGTCTTGTGTCTCGTCTGCCCCTGGACCTAATGGCCCCAAAGTGTGTATTCAGCAGACGTGCGACATAATTTGTAGTAAGTAGCGGGTATAATGGCACGTAATGCAGTCGTTAGTCACGCCGCCTACTTATCTCTTCCACAGAACCACTAGCTGCAACTTCCACTAGCCCCTGTTGCCACTCTCAGGCATGCAGGTTTCCTCACGATGTTTTCCTTCACCGTTAAAGCAAGTGATATTTAATTACTTAAAACGCACATAACTCCGAAAAGTTCGAGGTGCGTGCCCGGGATCGAACTAGCGACCTCGGATTAGAAGACGGACGTCCTAACCACTAAACTATCACAGATCCATACATACTTGTAATTGTAGGCAATACGGTATAATTGACAACTGGTCAAATCAGTAACTTTTTATCAAACGTCAAAAAGCGCGCTTAGTATGCGATATTCTATGAAATACTGGAATATGACGTCACATCATAATGACGTACTTTTTAGTTTAATCGATAATTTAAAATGGTTAATACACTTAAAACTAACAAAGGACGTGAATTTTACGAACTTTGGAAGACCCTCTATTTAATAATCACTGAAAAATAATTTATTTTTGATGTAGTCAAATACCCAATTACAGAATACGGTATACTTATTTTATTTATGCAGTTTTCTTTGTGTGGTACAACTCCAAGCCGTGCTGACTGCTGACTGCTGACTGCTGACTGCTGACTGCTGACTGCTGACTGCTGACTGCTGGTGCTTGCAACGTGACATCAGCTGTTGTAAAACGCAATTACGGTAATTGTATTTTGTACGATGAAAGTGCTCTGTTTATTACTTTTCTTGGCGATTATTTTATATGAACATGAAACTTTTTATTGCACGCTGTAAATAACTACAAACGAGAAAGTGCGGTTTGACAACTATAATTACCGAAGTTGATAAGGTTTTTTGGTAACTAGCTTATGCTCGCGACTTCAGCCGCGTGGACTAAGTACTTACACAAATTTCAAACCTCTATTTCACCCCCTTAGAGGTTGAAGTTTCAAAAATCCTTTCTTAGCGGATGCCTACGTTATAATAGCTATCTGCATGCCAAATTTCAGCCCGATTCGTCCAGTAGTTTGAGCTGTGCGTTGAGTCAGTCACCTTTTTTAGGGTTCCATACCTCAAAAGGAAAAACGGAACCCTTAAAGGATCTCTTTGTTGTCTGTCTGTCTGTCGGTCTGTCAAGAAACTTACAGGGTACTTCCCGTTGACCTAGAACCATGAAATTTGGCAGGTAGATAGGTCTTACGGGGAAAAAATCTGAAAACCGTGAATTTGTGGTTACATCACACAAAAAAAATTAAATTATGGTCATGAACAAATATAGCTATTTTCAACTTTCAGAGTAAGATTACTTTACCAAGTGGGGTATCATATGAAAGGGCTTTACTTGTACATTCTAAAACACATTTTTATTTATTTTTATGTATCATAGTTTTTGAATTATCGTACAAAACGTCGAAAAAATACAACTGTAGTACGGAACCCTCGTTGTGCGGGCCAGACTCGCACTTGGCCGGTTTTTTATATATATTTAGATTTACTAAATACTTTTTGATATGAAGTCTTTTACAGCTCCGGGTTCCCAGCGTGCAATTAAAAAAAGTGAGCTCATGCGGGGTCCCTTGCTTGAGAGGTATTTAAATGAGGCAAATGATTCAGACCCGAGTCACGGAGGCGCTGTAGCGCGGGGGGTGTGGGGACGCATACAAATGGGTCGCGGGGTTAATTCCGCCGGATCGTGTGTGCACCCCCGGGGCAATTATAGCTGGATTATGAGGGTAGGCGCACAAAGCGACCCATTACTTATTGCATGTATGAGATTTTTAAAATACGTGATGTAATGGTGGACTCGGAACGCGTTCTATTTCCGAGTAATCCTCCAAAGAATATTAATATTACCTATGTAGGTATCTACAGTATTTGTTATAATGCACAATCCATACTAATATTATAAATGTGAAAGTGTGTCGGTCTGTCTGTCTGTCTGCTAGCCTTTCACGACCCATCCGTTCAACCGATTTTGACGAAATTTGGTACAGATATAGCTTGCATCCCGGGGAAGGACATAGGTGTACTTTTTATCCCGGAAAATTAAAGAGTTCCTGAGAGCTGGGATAGAAAGTAGTCTATGTCATTCTCCAGATCTCTTACTATACGTTTCCAAAAAATCACGTCGATCCGCTACTCCGTTACAAAGTGATGAACAACCTAACAAACAAACAAATAGATAGGTGCAGTTTTGTATGTGTGGTAAAATTGTACAGCAGTTGAACAGTAAGTAGTGTACACTGTGCAGTGTAAGTAATTGATTGGTTCCTGATAACAACGTCGCGTCCCCGTGAAGCCCTCGCGCTGTAATTGCACGTGGAGCACGTCGAGCACGGAGTACGGAGCACGCCGCGGCTTGATTGGATTTTTAACGACAATCGACAAACGCTTTCTATTTAGTTTTATGTTCGCGTGTAACGAACTGTATTGTTTCGCTCATTCAAACTTGAAAACACTCCTAGTGACAGCCAAGTGGTTAGGACGTCCGCCTTCTTTCGGAGGTCAGGGGTTCGATCCCGGGCACGCACCTCTTACTTTTCGGAGTTATGTGCGTTTAAAGTAATTAAATATCACTTGCTTTAACCTGCATGCCTGAGAGTTCTCCATAATGTTCTCAAAGGTGTGTGAAGTCTAACAATCCGCACACGGTCAGCTTGGTAGACTATGGCCGAAACCCTTCTCACTCTGAGAGACCCGTGCTCTGTAGTGAGCCGGCGACGGGTTGATCATCATGATGATGATGCTTGGCTGCAAACTGACCTGCTGGCTAGTGAAGATGCAGTCCAAGATGGAATGCGCTTGCGAACCTATATAAAATTGGAGGGTAAAATGAATGCCAATGAAGGACATTCAATATCCTAGCCTAGCGGTTTGAATTTCGAATCAGGAACGAGGAGGCAAACCGCTTCGTAGGTAAGTGTCCGGTCCGTGGAACTTCGACTAAGTACATGTTATTACGAGTGCAGATTGCAGACCTTGACGATGCTTTGCGGTACGATAGTAGGAAGGGGGAACCATGTCAAAAAGATTTTGAACACACTTTCGAAATACCTACAGTTAGATAGTCACCTTTACGTCAATGTTCTATAATTTTAAGCTTATTCGTCACCGTCAACCGTGATTGATTGATTTTTTCACCACATTGATTTTTTTCAAAAAAAAAGTTATCTCGAGATGATGTAAGGATTCTAAACATACCCCATAAATCTAAACCTGTGCAACATTTAGAAATATCTTTAGAATCATTATCTCGAATGACACTGGCTATAATTTTTTTTGCTAAAAATTCAATGCCATATTGTGGGCAGTCATGTTTTTAATTATTTGACTTGTATTATAATTATTTATGCAGCATCAGGATTGAGTAGTAAAAAAAATAATTACGCAAATCGGTTCAGAAATCTCGGAGATTTCGGTGTACGTAAGTAGATAAACACAACTCCTCCTTTCTTAAAAGTTGCTCAAAAAAGTAGCCTATGTTACTTCTTGGTTAATCTTCTACTTGTCTGTGAAAGTCCCGTCAAAATAGGTTCAGCTGTTCCGAAGATTAGCCCCTTCAAACATACAGACACTTCAATTTTATTTATGAGTAGGTACATATTATAATAATTTATAACACTAATTGCAATGTCTAGACTCTAGACCTCATTGGCCTAACCCAGCCTTACCAGGCCATCATGAAATATCAAAGATTCAAGCTTACAAAGTAAAGTCTGCCAGCGGGGCGGCGCGCGGGGCGCATAATGGGAGGGAAATGGCCAGTAATAAAGCACTTGTGAGCATAATGACATGTCGTAAACAAAACTAAGCCGGCATTCACGTGACAGCGGCCTTTGATGTCCCCGTTACCGCCCCCCGCCCTGCGTCCCCCGCCCCGGGGCCCTGTAGTCCGCCCCAGGATATCCTTTGTAAACAATATACAATTAAACGCCGGTTTCCCTCGAAACTACTTACTGCAATAATTAATTAATAAAGAACCATATAGGTACCTTCAAGTCAAGGAGTAGACTGTTCGAAAGGTTGACGGTTCAAACTCCATCCCTTGTATTATAATAATTGTCGTACTCACTCATTTATTTCAAACTAGCTTATGCTCGCAACTTAGTCCGCGTGGACTACACAAATTTTAAACTCCTATTTCATCCCCTTAGGGGTTGAATTTTCCTTCCTTCCTTGAAATTCCCTTGACGAATCTTGTAATATAGACAGACAACTTAGTGAGCCTATAACGGTTCCTTTTCTCTCTGGAGATACGGAACCATAAAAACTGTCAAAAGTAACATAAGAAGACGTTAAAAGTTTAATATCCCTGTTGGTAAAGCCTCGCAGGCATCGTGGCAGGCAGGAGAGACAGGCAAAGCCGTATTAACTAATAATACCCTGCTCCGCCCTCGGAAGGTAAGAACAACTTCGATGGCGTCTCGATGCCCCTAATACGTCTTTAATCGTGACTGCGGCGAGACGTTCGTTAAAGACCAAAAGTAGCCGCGCAGACATTATGCCAGACAATCAATAAAACCAATAAAAATCACACTTTACCTACATACATTTGATTTTTATTGTTCCTTACCTCAAAAGGAAAAAGAAACCCTTATAAGAATCACTTCCTTGTCTGTCTGACGTGTCTGCCAAGAAACCTATAGGGTACTTCTCGTTGACCTAGAATCATGACATTTGGCAGGTAGATAGCACACGTAACGGGAAAAGAATTTGTCACAAGAATTTTTTAAAATGTGTATATGAATAAATAATTAGTATTTTCAACTTATACATTAAGATTAATATACCAAGTGGAGTATCATATGAAAGGGCTTTACCTGTACATTCTAAAACAGATTTTTATTTATTTTTACGCATAATAGTTTTTGATTTATCGTGCAAAATGTCGAAAAAAATATCCAAGTACGGAACCCTCGGTGCGCGAGTCTGACTCGCACTTGGCCGGCTTTTTTCTTACACTTAGTGTGATACCTTAGTGGTTAAGACATCGGCTGGCCGGCGAAGGAAAATATTATGAGGAAACCTGCATGCCTGAGCGCTTACCATAATGTTCTCAAAGGTGTATGAAATCTGCCTAAACTCCTCTCGTTCTGAGAGGAGACCCACGCTCAGTTGTGAGCTGGCGATGGGTTGGTCATAATGATGATGATGATGACATCAACACATACAAGCAGCATTTATACCAGCTTCTGTAGTTGATTCAGACAGTTTTGTCTTAAGACAGTCTTAATCAAAGTCTACGTCCACCTTAACACTTCTTAAATAGCATGACGGTGTTAAAAAATCCATTGAAATGGACCCATCGTGAGATTTATGTAAGGATTGAATACCCATGCCACGCCACGCCACGCCACGCCACGCCATGCCAGTCTATCAATAATTACAGCTTGTAAAAAATAAACTGTAATTTAAATAGAAGAAAATGATTGTTAGTAAGAATTTAATAGATAGGGATATTCACCCACTAATTTTTCGGGCGATTTTTCGCTTGCTATATAACGGTGAACTGAAGGAAGACTAGGAAACGTGCATGCATGAGAGTTCTCCATTATATCATCGAAGGTCTGTGAGTCTGCAGATCCGCATTGGGCTAGCGTGACGGACTATGGCGATACGGAACTCTAATAACAGTACTTACTACTTAAGTACATGCCTATTATAAAGAAAAAAATGAATAGACAAAATATTTGTACGAAATACGCGTGGGACTGAGCGGAATAACATTCGCGTGTCGGTTCAGCCCATCAGCCCGAGTTTCAACCGAAGTGACCACCTCAGGGATTTCTAAGAAATCTTCAGCATAATTTATTCCTGCGTCGCGTTGCGGTAAACAAAAACATCACAAGGGAACTAAATATAATATAATGAACCATTTGTTATAGTTAACCTTAATATAGGTATATTGATAGTAAAGCTGTACGATTACAAAGAATATATCTTATATAACTTTGTATAAATTAAATGTTATAAAGCTTTTTGTTTGGTATAAAAGACAAAAGTTACGATTACAATAATTCTCAGTTGTAGAAGTAGGTCTGTCCATAGTTACATAGATGTACATTGTACATAGTTCTTGTAGTCAACACAAATGCAGAAAGTATGAGTCAAGAATGGTATGATTGTAAATGTAGTATCTAGATGTAGTAATGACTGAAATAAAGGCGTTGATATTACAGCCAGATATATAATCTGAATTAAGAGTTATGGGTTCTGTATGCACTTTTATTGGATAGTTGATTTTGACGCGTTCACGTCAATATCAACATGTTCAGAGTTCCAAGCATAGAGTTATGACCAAGGCCCAAGCCGGTATCGAGATAGCCCGGCAAGATCTAGACGGTATCATGTAGTCTGTGGTTCAATACATTGTCAAATATCTAGCGAGTTTAGGAGCGAACTAAAAACAAAGAAAAAAAATTACAACATTTTAAAATAAAATAGTAACGAAACAGTAACAAATTAAAGCACCATTTTAAGCCGTTAGAGCCCATTGAGCCTCACACTCGTACAGCTTAATGACCTCTTCCAGAGGCCGAATTAAAGTTGAAGTTACAGCTGCCAATAAAGTTGTTTACCTTTCCTTTTACAACTCTCTTATATTTCATTTGTGTTGCTTTACGGCCTTTCTGCGTTATGGCTCTTATTGCGAGCTAAACTTTGTATGGCACGACTTAAACAACACACGAACGATTAAAATCGTCTGTAACGCCAAGAAATTTTGTTTTTAACTGTAAACAAAGTAAGTATAGTGCATTCAATATTAACTGGCGTGTTTCCACTTGAGACCGTCATTAGCAATAACAATAGGAATAAGTCGTGGTGGGTGAATGAAAAGTAACAACACTGGATGGTTTGCAACAAAATATATAAGGTTGAACCGGCTCCTATAAAAATGAATGGGTTCTATCAGCCGCACTCAGAGTCGCTAATCGTTACTTAAGATTGAGTTCAAGCGAGACAGATTTATGTGAGAGATATAGCTCTGTCTCGTTTTAACTAAACTTAAGTAACGATTAATCGACTCTGAGTACGGCTGTATGAGTGTTTCGTTTATTACCCCTATTGTTCACGTTCAAGTGGAAATATGCCAGTTAATATTGAATGCACTATACCTAGTCAGAGTGATTGGTAAATTGAAGCGTTGTAAATTGGACAAAATAAGAGACAGCGAAAACTGAAAAGTTAAATAAGCGATAAGTTAGGGCCGACCATAGAGTTATAGAGATTACCACATCACTGGGGCCGACTGAACACGCTTGTTATTGCTTGTAGTGTAGAGCCAAATATGACAAGGATTATTTAGAAAACTATGTTTATAGAGGTAAGGTGATAAAGGTAGTGTAATTAGAATGTTCGGCGTAAATTTCGCGTAGAAATATGAACGTAGGGTCCTTCCTTTCCCTGATGACTTCACCTTGACGGATCGGATCGGTGGCGAAAACGCTGTAAGCCGTGTGTGGTGGCGTGCTCTCAGAAAACTGAGCTTGTGGTGGCGTGCTCTCAGAAAACTGAGCTTGTGGTGGCGTGCTCTCAGAAAACTGAGCTTGTGATGGCGTGCTCTCAGAAAACTGAGCTTGTGGTGGCGTGCTCTCAGAAAACTGAGCTTAGTAGGCTGCATACATACTTCGCACCGAAAAGCGCAGTGTGGGAAGACTCCCCGCTAGTTGAACAGGCGACATCGAACGGGTCGTAGGGAGCCACCGTATTCAGGCGGCGCAAGACTGTAGCGTATGTTTTACAAAAGACCTATGTCCAGCAGTGGACGTCTATCGGTTGACGATGATGATATCGGACCGTTTGCGCACAAAATACCAAATCGTGTGTACCCGTTGGCTAGCAGTCGCAAAATCAATTACTCGACACGATGAGTCAGTCGGTCCGTGCTCTACAGTTAGTATAATTGACGTCCACTTACCGCCGGCTCTCTCTACTCACACTTCACAGTATAATTACTGGCTCTTTGTGCTTTTGTTATCGACTCAACTATCGACTTTCAGGAATCGAGAGATACAAGTGCTACACCCATCATTAAGATCAAAATCGATAAACCTAAACGATCTTTAATGTTTTAATTGACGTTTCAAAAGATCTCGTGAGAGCCGTTTTAAAATAATGCTTTTGTGTTTTGGTGTTCTTTAAAATATGTATCTAAGTAGTAAGTACTGAACGATATCCGCGTGGATTTAGGTTTTTTTATAAATCCTGTGGGAACTCCTTGATTTTCGGGGATAAAAAGTAGCTTATGTCCTTCCCCGGGATGCAAGCTAACTCTGCACTAAATTTCATCAAAATCGGTTAAACTGTTGGGCCGTGAAAAGCTAGCAGACAGACAGACAGTCAGATAGACAGATACACTTTCTAGGTAGTCTAGCTAGTCCTTTGTAAACTACTTCGTTTCACTGAGTACCACCCCTCCGATTCATTGTGATTGGGTGTACGCTATGAACCATATTCCATTTTTGAAAAAAATATCCTAGAAAGAAAGTGAAATAAAATATGCAAAAAATGAGTTTAAACTCCATTTTTCTTATTGTTTGGTGCAATTTGTGAATCACTATAGAAGTGGTTTTTGTGGTTCATTGTTGCCACTCCTACCCTATATTATGTTATTCTTAACACAGTCAAATTTTATAAAAATACATAGCTTACACAGGCTTACATACTACGTATTTCCATTATTATTTTATTATCTACACTTTGCAAGTTGGACCACATAAATAAATTCACACTCAGTGAAATAGCATTTCTCCCCTCAGAGGAGTTCTCTTCAGTCTGCAGTGCTTATAGTGAAAATAATTACAACGTGCATGCGTTTGAACTATGTACACAAGTACCTACCTAGACACAATAGTTCGCTTTCAAGTTGTATGAAGGGACCCCTGTAAAGGAGACTCTAAACAACATTAACGGAAGGGGGAAAGCTGTTCATAAATTAGTTTCGCGTCGACGTAGGTATTAACTGCTCTGAATTCCCCCCCCCCCCTCCTCTGCCCCCCACCCCGCGGCTGAAGCAATTTAAACTTATAATGCCCCGCGGATTATTCTAATTTTACTAATGTACCTACTTAACAATCAGGCAATCGAATTAACACAAATTAGGTATTCGTAGTTAAAGAAAACCGTTTGAAAGTTTAAAGTTTTCAATCATTTCAAGTTTATTTTAAACTCTAATAGTCACTAGACCTGAAGAAGATGAAGGGAAGTGGGTGGATGAGGAAGAGGAAAGGCCCATGTCCAGCAGCCAACTGGATTGGAAAATTTGTAGTGTAATTGCTATAATTATAATATAACTTCTAGGTGTATGCGATATGCATTACTATTTTCTTCTTCTAGGCTAAGTAAACTTTCTTTCTTCTTCTTTCTTTATTTCTGTATAGACTAGATAGTTTACCTTTGTAGAGATTGTAGGTACAAGAAAGTAAAGCCAGTAGAAAAAAACTAGAGGCTGATAACACATTCCTATAAAATTCTACTTACTATTAAAGGCGTTAGCGGGTTAATTAACGAGGACCTCTCAGTGTTGCTGAAACCTCCTCAACCTTACGCCTCTCGACATAAGGTACAAAATGGACGTAGGAAACAATTCCTACCTGCATAATATTATACAAACCGCCTACGGGCCGTTTTAAAATATTTCATGTTAATTGTAGGTGTTCAAATAAAAGCCGGTCAAGTGCGAGTCGGACTCGCACACGAAAGGCTCCGGATATTCGCGCAAGAATCAACATACAACACTATGTACTTTTGTAGGGTTCCGTACCCGATGGGTGCCAATGCAAAGGGGTATTACTATAAGCTTCCGCCGTCCGTCCGTCCGTCTATCGTGTCAGCGAGCTGTATCTCATGAACTTAATATGTAGAGACCAGAAAGTTAAAATCTTCGCAGTGTTAAAGTTTTCCCTGAGATTTTCATCAGGGAAAGTGTTAAAATGAAACAAGTAGGTATAGCCGATATTGAGGCTTGTTTAATTTAATCTCTTCTCTATATATATTATAAAAATGAATCGCTAAATGTGTTGCTGATCGCAAATCTCGAGAACAGCTGAACCGATTTCGCTAATTCTTTTTTTATAATATTCCTTGAAGTACGAGGATGGTTCTTACGGAGACAAAAATTTAATTCAACCTCCCCCTCAATTTTTTAAATTCCACCCGAGCGTAGCCGGGGCGTGTCAGCTAGTCTATAATATAGAAATGAATCACTAAATGTGTGTCGTCGCAAATCTCGAGAACGGCTGAACCGATTTCGCTAATTCTTTTTTTATAATATTCCTTGAAGTACGAGGATGGTTCTTACGGAGAGAAAAATTTAAAAAATTGTAAGTATTTAAAAAAATTGATAATTAAAGAATCGAATGTCAGGCGGTACAAAGTTCGCCGGGGCAGCTAGTAATACAAGTCGCCAGAGCGCCTAGACGTGCCTAGAAGCTGCCCACGCAATTCGCATTCGTGGAACGCTAAACAGTTCATGAGCCCCGTTTTACCGTTCGCGTACGGAACCCTACAAACCTGCTTCCTTTGCTTTTCGTCGGAACACTTGGGAGCTGTTCGACTTTGTTATCGTTTTGGGAATTACAAATGAGTGCAATTTCATAAACCGGTTTTGTATTTTAACTAACATTATATTTAACTAGCTTATGCTCGCGACTTCCTACGCGTGGACTACACTTTCAAACCCCTATTTTAACGCCTTATTAAGTCAGTCAGTCGTTCATTCAGTCAGTCACAATATTTCTACTAACACGCGATATGCCTTTTGCAGTACCGAAGACCGTATCGGCCATTACGACTGTAAAAAAACTAGTCAAGAATAAACTTCAACTTTTTTGTACTTTAGTAATTATTGCGTTAAAATAACTGTAGGAATATGTAAAGTACCAGCGGCAGTGTTTGAGCAGTCATTATGCTGTCCATTGGGTCCCCTTTTGAGGGCCTCTGCAGTCTGCTGCTACCTAAGTAGGTATACCTTTATTGTGTAGCCGACAATAGTTATTTGTTAACAATGGCTACGAGATACGAAACTATAATTAACTCTGTATGTAATATGTATGTATCGTACCTATATATAGTTAAGAGCGGTTATTTTTTACGTTTGATCAGTTGATAGAACATTGTTCAATGATCTCTATACACTGTACAGAGTGTAACCAGAACGCTGGCAAAAACAAAGACAGATATTACTGATGATTACTGATATGATACCTACCACAAAAATCCTATAATTTTGTAAGTTTTCGATATATCGCAAATAAAACATCTGACTGACGCTGGAGGTCAACGAACATTGCGTAATTAGGGCACTCGGAGGGTTTTGCACGCTATAAATTGCGGATTTGAAAAATACTATCACTAAGACTACAAAACGAGGCAAATAGTTATTGGTATTGGATTGTGTTTAGGTAGTATAACGATAAAGCTAAGTTTTTGCCAGCGTTCTGGATACATTTTGTAGTGTGTATAGTATATTCTTTCTTTCCATCATCTTCCAGATGCAATGCAAAGGTTTTACCTGAAAGATAGAGCGGAGGGGGGGAGGAGGTTTTTAGTCCGTAGGCCATTGTGTTGGAGTCGGGCATGCCGGAGGCATCCATGAGGATTTTCCTCCTCGCCGAACGGAAAAAAATAATACCGTTACGTATTTTATAAGGAAATGACTGAGTTTTTTAAATTAAAAATCATAATTAGGTATACGATTGAAGTCACGGGCAAGAGCTAACTAATGCTCGCGACTTCATCCGCGTGGATTCTGGTTTTTAAAAAATTGGATGGTAGTGATTTTCCGGGAGAAAAGTAGGTATCTTGTAGGGACTTCTACACCGCCGTTTTGCACCGCCTGAATCCAGCGACTCCCTGCGACTCGTCTGATGTCGTCCGTCCACCAAGTCCTAGTGGGGGTCTACCAACACTGCGTCTTCCGGTGCGAGGTCGCCCTTCTAGCACCTTGGGACCCCAACATCTATCGGTTTTACGAACCATTGTGCCCTGCCCATTGCCACTTCAGCTTTGCAACCCGTTGAGCCGGTTGTCGATGTCGGTTACTCTAGTTCTCTTACGACACTGTACTCGGTGAAAATCTCGGAAGCTCCATCGGGTTGTGTAACTATATTTTTACACAGTTTTATCGTTTATTGTTCATCAATACATGAATTGAGAAGCCATTAGGACTGAATGCCATATGGCAGTTTTGGTGAAGCGTCGGCCGCTTCCGGCAGCCGGCAACAACGGCTCGTTACTTACGATAATACCACCTTATCTGCCTAATTACAGCACCAAGCGAAGTTACCTCACGTGACGCTTTGCAGTACAGGGCTGCCACTTGCAGCTAGCTTCAAGTTCAACCATCACCGGCCCACATTGGCCAATTGAGATTGGCAAACTTCACTGCACATCTTGTAGAACAATTGTTCACGATGTTTTTCTTCACCGTTAAAGCAAGTGATATTATTTACTTAAAACCATGCCATTATAGAAATCTAGCTGATTCAGCCCGGCTTCACTCAAGTGGATTTTCTGAAAAACCTTTTTTATTGTGGTCTATATCGTTAGGCTTTTGCTAAAGCCGTAATGATGACAAAAGAACATATAGAATTATTATTATTATTACTACATTAGCTTATATTATTGTATTTTTTAATTTAATAGAAAAAAACACTGGTAAAATGTAATTCATTGACTATGTTTTTTAACCAAATTTTTTTTTATTTTGTTGTTACAAAAATATAAAATCTATATGACAGTTGCGCTTGGAGAACAGAACTGCTGGTGGATGGTGAAAACTGAGAACAGAGCTGATGCCTGCCGGTTGCCCGTACTCGTAATAGGGTCGTTGGCACCCTTCGGGTAGGTACGGAAATTACGGAACCCTCAAAACTGCTAAAGAAATAAAAAAAAATTATCAAAAGCAAACAACCCTACAGTGAATTGGTTTTCAATAATAAGATCAATATTGAACTTTAAAAGTAAATAATAGAGTTTAAAATTGCCAGTTTACACCTAACAATAAGCGGACTTTGTATTTTTAGTTGTTTTTATGTATTGGTTTTTAAGTAATATTACTATGTGTTGTTTTACATATAGTTATGTAAACGTAATGGAACGATTTACTTTTTTTAATTACTCACTATCCCCACTATCGTGTTGCTTGGTATCCACGATTATTGTTTTTGTTTTTGAAGAGTCCTATCTTGTGACTGCGGGCAGTGATGACTGCGGTGCAGTAAAATCGGTGATAGCCTTCCAGGAGGTCGGGGTTCGATCCCGGGCATACACGGTAGCACCTCTAACTTTTCAAATATCATTTGCTGTAACTATAAAGGATAATATCGTGGGAAAACCTGCAGACCTGAGAGTTCTTCATAATGTTTACCCATATTCACAATAAAGAAATTTGAATTGTATTGAATTGAATGGAATGTTCTCAAAGGTATGTGAAGTCTGCCAATCCGCACTTGGCCAGCGTGGTTAACTATTGCCATAGCTTTGATTGGCCATTCTGAGATCCGTACTCAGTATTGGGACGCCGATGCATTGATGACGATTGTGCGACTTGCTCTCATGATCATCATCTCAACCATCGCCATCGCAATGAGAAAAATTTAGGACTTACTCCACCACGCTGGCCAAGTACGGAGTGGCAGACTTCACATACCTTCTTAAATATTAAAAAGTCTCGATTTTCACATCAATAAATTACTAGGTTTGTTGGTTTATTGGTTTGTTAGTTTGTTGGTTTGTCCTTCAATGACGTCGCAACGGAACAACGGATCAACGTGATTTTTGTCATGGGAATGGTTTAGACCTGGAGAGTGACATAGGCTACTTTTTATACCGGAAATAAAAGAGTTTCCTCGGGATTTTTAAAACCTAGGTAAATCCACGCGTACGAAGTCGCGGGCGTCAAATAGTCAAAAATAAGTTTTGTTCAGAAAAGCCAGCCAAGTAAAAGAGACACGTAATGAAATGAAAGCCAACCTAAGCCACAGTGTAGCGCGACAGTGTAGTCGTGAGCGTGGCGGCGGCCACGGAGCCGCGGACCGAATGAAATGGATAAAGTATCGGTTTCCGATAGTAATATCTACTGAAATAACTTGCTAAGCCCAGCCACTAGGTACAGCTACATACTAAACAGAACTCAATATATTTTATCTTATTAGGTATCTTAGTTATAGTAACAATAATTAAAACTTTCGTATACAAACTCCCCCCTCTATTGTGACACCCTTACGAGGGGCATTTATCAAAATGTTTTATACAAATTTTTATTATTTAAAACTAATAACCTAAATGTCGGTTATCACGTCGCTAACTTCAAAAACAAATTGATATTCCGGAAACTCAAAGTGTTCTCATGTGGATAAATCCGGGCGAGCATCATCTGGTTTGAAATAAGAATGCTTTTGTAGGTCAAGTGTATCACTCTGTCAGTCAGTTCATCATCATCATGATCAACCCATCACCGGCTCACTACAAAGCACGGGTCTCCTCTCAGAGTGAGAAGGGTTTTGACCATAGTCTACCACGCTGGCCATATGCGGATTGGTAGACTTCACACACCTTTGAGAACATGAAGAACTCTCAGGCATGCAGGTTTCCTCACGATGTTTTCCTTCACCGTTAAAGCAAGTGATATTTATTTACTTAAAAGTGAAACGCACATAACTCCGAAAAGTTACAGGTGCGTGCCCGGGATCGAACCCCCGATCTCCGATTAGAAGGCGGACGTCCTAACCACTAGGCTATCACAGCTTCAGCTATCAGTCAGTTAGCAGACAACAAAAAGTAAAACGAGTTGTGCTCGGTGTGTCCCAGCCCTAGCAGTCGTCGCGCGTCGCTCCCAAACGGCCGAGATATAAAATTGAAATGCCTGAAACGTGCTTCAAAATATAATTAAGACTTTGAGCCGCCCGCCCGCCCGCCCCGCACGCTCGCCCGCCCGCCCCGCGCGCTCGCCCGACTGTACCACTCCTTGTAGGGTAACGCAGGGCTGTCGATCGCTTACACAAATTAATTTATGACAAAAAGTTATATTTTACTAGATGATGCCCGCGACTCGTCTATGTGAATCTAAATCCTCGTGCCTCGTGGATTTAGATTTTATAAAAAATACCGCAGGAACTCTTTAATTTTCCGGGATAAAACGTAGCCATGTTTGTCCCCGGAATGTAAGCTAACTCTGTACCAAATTTCATCAAAATCGGTTTAAGGTCGGTCAAGGTCGGACAACGCTCTACAAAGCCGAAATGTCATTCTAAAGGCCGATGTACATTACTTTCTGCCGCGTACTGTACTTCAGGAAATTAATTGACAATAATCTACGAAAAATAACCAAAGTAAAGCAATATCAGTTGCCAGCCCTAGCACTCAGGTGCAGACGAAAAGTACAGATAAAGCTGAAACCAATTTTAAACCCAATCTAACTTAACTTAAAGTTCAAATCATAGTAGCAACAATTTCATACAATACATATGCATGTGTCCCCGCTCTGTTATTCCAATGCTTGTCTATTTATATGCAATAAAAGATGCACTGAGAGACTACTGTAAGAAAGTAGAAAGAAACCTACGTTAAATTATAATAAAAAGTTTTGCACCACCTCCTAAATATTAAACGTTCTAAATTTAAAGAAAGTAGGTACAACTAATATAAAAAATCTTATCAGAATAAAGATGTTTTCGCGAGGTCGGGGGTTCGATTCCGAGCATGGACCTCTAACTTAGCGGAGCTATTGTGCGTTTTAAGCAATTGAATATCACTAGCTTTACGTTGAAGGAAAACATCGTGAGATAATCTGCCTGCCTGATAATTCTCCATAATGTTTCCAAAGGGGGTGAAGTCTACCAATCCGCACTGGGCCAGCGTTGCAGCCTTCTCAGTCTGCGAGCAGCTAGGAGAATATTCAATTACACCAATACCGTGTCACGATTCTGAGTTCGCAGGTTTGGAGAACACCCGGATACCTTGCGATTATGTCAATTCCATCAATATTTCTTCGATACAGGATCGCGATATCGCGTATCGCGTGATTATAATATCGATAGTAAGAATATGACTTGGTGATCGCTTCCAGGCATAATATAATATTATGGATTGATTAATTTCATAGAAATATAGTAAATAATAAATAAAATATTTTTTATTCAATTAAACTTTTACAAGTATTTTTTAATCGTCAACAGCATCTACCACTGATTCGGAATTCCTTTCCTACCGAGAAGAACCAGCAAGAAACTCGACGCCGGCTCTAGTCGCCGGCTCCCGGCCTACTTGCAATAAAAGAGGTTTCTCGTGTATGGCAAAGGAACGGGGGCCATTTATCATCATCAATACATATTATGTAAAGTATGTCGGCGAGGAATCGCTCTTCAACGAATACGCGGGGCGAATGTAGGTTGGGGCTATTACTTGTTATATACGGGTTATATTGTTATATACTGGTTATATTGCGGTTGTATAACAAATAGCTTGAATAATAGGAAGCAGGGACGAGTGGAGTTGATTTCAATGGTAGTTTACGACGTTTTTCCGGCCTAAATCATACGTACCTACATCAGCTTTATGCTGAATTCTAAAGTAAGTAGTCCGGTACAATGGCCTCCTCATCCATCCATTTATCTGGATTCTAAAGAATCAGCAATGGACCTTTGGCTCCTAGTAAGTATATTGGATGAGTATCAAAATATTAAAATGTTGAAAACTTGAAGGCCAAGGATATGGCCAAGCGAACAAAATTTTTCACGGTTTAGGAACCAAATAAATCAGCGCCATCTCTTAGATACTAATGAACGACCCGTTTGAAATACAGACGTCTCTGAGGTTGCATTGGTGCTAAAGCACCACTGAGTCGGTGCCATTTTGTTTGTTCAATAACCCTGCCCATACGAAGTAATGTATATAAATAAGTCAATGCCTTTGGCCCTTTGAACTGTGGGCTGGACAGTGGACAGTGGACACAAGCAAGCAGTAAAAGAAGAATATGGAACTACCTAAATCTAGCCTAGTCCAGCTGTGGATGTTAATCGGTTGAGGTGAAAAATATTAATATAATATCTATAAAAAATATTGCAAAGAGTGATGCTGAGCAAATCTCTTGGCTAAGAGCTCACGACTCATACTTTAATCCGGTCTTATAATTTTAAATTTCGCCTGACATAATAAACTTAGCATTATCATATCGGAGATATTTTGCTATGATAATAATATTTATCTAGTATTTCTAGTATTTTTATTTTTTAAGTTCAAACTTGAAATCTACGAACTAGTTTATCATAATAATTATACAAATTCCATAAAATTTTATTATGGAAATCACAAGTAGAAACGAGAAATTGCATAAAGAAAGATTACCTATAATATATTTATATAAATTACATAAAAGGAAAATCTGCCTGACCGACTGACTGACTGATCTATCAACGGCCAACGCACAGCTCAAACCACAGGCTGAATCACAAATATAATTGTGGGTCCGTCATTAATGGGACGAATGGAGCTGAAAGACATGCAGATGACTATTATGACGTAGACATTCGCTAGGAAAGAATTTTTGAAAATTCAACCCCTGACGGTAAAATAGGGGTTTGAAATTTGTGTAGTTCACGCAGACGAACTCGCGAGCGTAAGCTAGTAAATAATAATGTAGTTATACCGTGAAGTCGTAAATTGTAGTGTAATTTGAAACGTGTTTGTAACGATACATAACAAACTGCGGGAGAGATTTATGATCGGTGTGATTGCAGCCACAGTGCGACAGGAAACTGTTAGACGGCGAAATGTTCCCAATGTACCCGGCGGCTGTTTCATCTCGCTGTAGTGTGGTCACAGTCACAGCGGGGCGGGAAACTCTACTTAAGTAAACTTTGAACTAGCTAGCTAGCTTTGTGATCAGTGTGATAATAAAAATGGGAAAGTGTGCCTGTCAGTGTATCTGCTAGCATTTCAATTGTGGATCATTAGTTTCAGACATTACCATTTACATCACACATGCTAACTTACAAACTAACAAATTTTGACTCTTTATAATATTAGTATAGGTAAATCTATTCTTCATCATAATAAACAAACAAATACTTGTAAATTATTTGTAAATTTAAAAGTTGCAATAATTTTTGCATACGCGCATAAATCGAACACGTAAGAAATCCGTTTAGTCTCCAAACGACATTGTTATTCTAAGTAATAAAAGAAATATGATTTGAATATAAATTAAATTATTGTTAATAGCCTTCGCATACAATAGCAGAATGTGATCAAATTAAAATTTTATATTATGCTAACTTCGTCCGCGTGGACTACACAAATTTCCAACCCCTATTTTATCCCTTTAGGGGTTGAACTTTCAAATATTCTTTCTTAGCGGATGTCATCGTCATAATAGCTATCTGCATGCAAATTACAGCCCGATCCATCCAGCAGTTTGAGCTGTGCGTTGATAGACCAGTCAGTCAGTCAAATTTTCCTTTTATATAATACTAGCGACCCGCCCCGGCTTTGCGTGGGTGCAACGTAGATACTAATGTAGTGTTATTGAGGTGTCATTGCCTCGGAAACTCTCAAATGAGAGGATTTTTTTCCGACCTAATTCACATTACTTCAATTTCTCTAGTGATCAGTAGGTACCAGTACCTACCCAAAAATTAGATAATTTAAAGAAAGTAATCTGTGAGTTGTACCGTTTTGTGGTAACCATAGATGTAGCATCCGCTTCCGCTCTTGAAATCGCTTCGACGCCCGCTGGCACCGTGAGCACACGTCCCCTGGGAGCGGCCGCCCCGCCTATGACGCCGCTCCATTAATCTGTCCTGTCCTTTGCACGTCCAATATACAGCTAAGCCACGTCCAAACCTATAGGGTCAGATGTCCAACAATGAAACAGTGGTACACAATAAAACACTGTGAAATCTCTAAAATGCGGCGTTGCCAGATTGTGCAATATATTGCGTTAGGGCACTCTCGTGGACCCCCCGCCCTACCCCAGTTTGCATCGGTGTCGCGTGGGAGCAGACGTATTTGCAGAGTATTTTTAATATTTTCGACAAAAAGTAAGTATTTTCTGCATTCTTTGTAGATTTTTCATTAAATAGTGATTGGAAATTTCATATTTTTCATGATTACCTAACAATAAAGATATTTCATAGATTGACGTGCAATAGATCATATGTTAAAGTGTTACAATTTAGTGAGAAAAAAATTGAGTTTAGTAAAAAAAACCTTGGTAGTCCACAGTGAAACAGTTGCACAATGGACACAATGAAACACTGTTTCAATGTGTACTATCTCGTTTCATTGTGTACCATAACACGTTATAACAATAGGTACAAACATCTTTATTGTAGGTTTATTTCTGTAGGTATGTAAATTTGGTTACAATAAAGAATATTTTACTTTTATTTTACTTAGGTAACATTAATCGATCTTTATTTATTTTTCGTTTAAGATGGCGCGTACTAAAGCCCAAGAAGGTGATAACGTGCTCGTTTTACTGGACGCCAAAAAACTGAAGGTCTACTATGTTAATGATAGACTGATAATGTAGACTGATTAAAGTGAAATTAAGAATAAAACCTTTTGGATTGAACTCAATCGTTTTTTGTCATTTACCCACATTAATCCAAAATGACACAAAATAAGATGAGGCAGACACTATGAATAATTATGTTTCATTGTTGAATTAGTGGTGTTTCATTGCGTACACTACTGTGGACACAATGAAACATTTCCCATTTTTTATTTTTTTATTTATTGCTGATTGATTGCACATTAATTAAAAAAACTATAAATGGCATCTGATAACCAATAAAATTGCCTATACATCTGTAAAAAATTGGACTTCTATCTGTAAAAGCAAAAGGTGTATGAGTCTTTGAATTTTTAGTGTTCCATTGTTGGACACATGACCCTACTGCTGTTGGTTTACTCACTGACTGACAGACAACGCCCAGTTTACAGAGCTAGACACTTGAAATTTGGTGACATAAGTCTCGCAAATTGCTATTGCGCTGGAACCATGTCTCATGAACATCGGATTGACGTCAGCCGAAATAAAAATATACCATCAGCTCGAAACTTCAGTCTAGTGCTGACGTCACTAAAATGGCGGGCACGTGCATTAGCAATTTGCGGGACTTATACTCCGGTTTAGAATTATTATTCTGGGACGACCTCCCTGGCGCAGTGGTAAGCGCTGTGGTCTTATTAGTGGGAGGCCCCGGGTTCGATTCCTGACGGGGTTTTGGAATTTTACAATTTCTAAATTTCTAGTCTAGTCTGGTGGGAGGCTTCGGCCGTGGCTTGTTACCACTCTACCGGCGAAGCCGTGCCCAGCGATTTAGCGTTCTAGTACGATGCCGTGTAGAAACCAAAGGGGCATGGGTTTATTAAAAACTGCGATACCCTTTCCAGGTTAGGTTAGACTGCATCGTTACTTACCACCAGGTGAGATTGCAGTCAAGGGCTATCTTGTATCTGAATTTAAAAAAAATGCACCAACCCTCGCTGGCGACCTTAACTTTTTTTCTTATTACTGAGGGTGAGATCTATAGAGCGCACTTTGACTTAGCTTAGACTTAAGACAGAGTTAGAACGAGACAGAACTATATCTCTCACATAAATCTGTCTCGTTTTAACTCGATCTTAAGTCTGAGCAAAGTCAAAGTGCGCTCTGTAGATCTCAGCCTGAGAGCCAATAAGTTACCTACTCAAATTGAATAACGATCTAGCCTAATAGGCCTAAACTGGCACAGAGGTGAACCTTGTAAGTGGGAGGTCCCGGGTTACATTCCTGGCGAGGGATATTTGGGAACTTTTAATTTCTAAAATGTCTCTGGTTCGGTTTCGGTCGTGGCTTGTTACCCCCCGCGTCTGCTGCTGGTCATGCGTCTTAAATGATCTTTATCATCATCGTTAGATCTTAGGGTGAGATCTATAGAGCGCACTCTGACTTAGCTTACACTTAGACAGAGTTAAAACGAGACATCTCTCACATAAATCTGTCTCGTTTTAACTCAATCTGAAGTCAAAGTGCGCTCTATAAATCTCAGTAGTCAGCGTCATCAGCTACAGTACGCGTAAACGCGACAGGTCGAGATGAAGGAGAATAGTTTGGCCGTAGTCCACCATACTCGAACATCCCGAAAGGCCATCCAAGCAAGTCCTAGGTTCCGCGATGATAAAATTAGAAGGTAAAATAAAACAAGTGAAATAGATATAATATTATTAAATTATTATAATTTACCTATTCAAATACGAATATCACAGTCACGAAACTAAAACTTAACATTAAATTAATACATTTATTTATAAAACCGGCCAAGTGCGAGTCAGACTCGCGCATCGAGGGTTCCGTACTCAGGTAATTTTTTTGACATTTTGCAAGATAAATCAAAAACTATTATGCATAAAAATAAATAAAAATCTGTTTTAGAATGTGTAGGTAAAGCCCTTTCATATGATACCCCACTTGGTATAGTTAACTTACCTACTTTGAGAATTAAAAATTAATTTTTTTGAGATGTAACCACAAATCCACGGTTTTCAGATTTATTCCTTTACTTGTGCTATAAAACCTAACTACCTGCCAAATTTCATGATTCTAGGTTAACAGGAAGTACCCTATAGGTTTTCGTGACAGACACGACAGACAGAAAGGCAGACGGTCAGACAACGAAGTGATCCTGTAAGGGTTTCGTTTTCCTTTTGAGGTACGGAACCCTAAAAATGGGGAAAACAAGACAAAAGCGTCGAAATGAAGGTATTTTGTACTTTCACAAATTTTTCTACCTAAAATTTTTCTTCATAAAATTTAAAATAATCAATATTTAGATACAATTATTAGGAATTTGTTTTTAAATACTTAGTCATCCGCCTTCTTCCTACGTGATAGAACTATAAACTATCCGATTAGGTATTGACGACCAATTGAAACGGTACCTACTGATACAGTTGCAACAAGTCATGATTCGACTTCTAGTGGACTAATTATTGTTATTAGAGACACAGAGTCGACAAAAGTTCGATCACTTGCGCTTGCCAAAAAGTGCACTTACTGCAAAGTGCGATTACGCACTGCATCCCATCAGAATCCGCAAAAATACGTTCCGACATAGTCATAGAACTATTTGTGTAGTAGCTTACGCACTAGCTCCTACTTCCGTCATCCGAGTTTTCTCCGTCATAAGTGAGAATATATCGGATGTACCTCGGATTCAAATCGAACATAATATGACGTAGATATGTCAAAGATGGCCACTGAATAGCTTGAATTTGGATCAGAGATCGGATTATATAAATATATGTTCGAGTTCGGTCCGAGTTTTTATATTCGTATTTTCACGGACTCGGATCGGATGAGTCCGTAACCGCTCTAGTTTGCACCATATCAACCACAGATATCAACTGAGCCACCAAGTTCGTATATCGAATGGATTGAACACCCAAATCTTTCGACTCACTTCCTGGGTTTTATGCAAGAACATCCCTCTAGTTTTTGTATTACACCCATAACCCACCTTGGTTTCGTTACCGCTGCACCATCCATTGCTGAGTTCGTTCCAGCTCTTACACTGCCTTCCTAATAGAGAGCGATCGTTCATTATCGAAGCGGAGAAGACCTTCCACGACTGCGCGTGGTCACATTCCAAGCTGACGGCTTTTTCTCTACATTCAGGCTGTGGGGATGACACGCCATTGACGTAAACATCAGCATGACCGATCGCATGTTCGAGGCCTAATATTCCAGCACTTGTATGGATTACTTGAACGAAATTGGCATCTTTCTTGTTCAGTCTGTATTGAGGTAGTTGGGTAAAACACGGTCTTGCTGGATCCAACGCTGTGATCTTCCCAATTTTCTGGTTCAAACGACTCTGTACCAACTTCCCCGTCATTCCAGCGACGTGGGCACCTAGACTGAAGCCTATTAAATGTATGGATGTAGTGGGATACCCGTCTGAGTAGATGTTTTTGATGAATTTGTAGATTTTTTGGGAAACGCTGCTGACGCGCGAGGCGGAGCCTACGTAGCCACGACAGAACGTCGCGCGGGTATCCAAAACTAGGATTAAAGGAGTTTTGTGCAGCAAAGCCTTTACTAAAGTGTCTGCTGACTCGTCTGTCGGTGTGTTCCACCACCCCGGGATGTAGATGACGAGGAAGGATGGCAGTCGGTTGCGGAGGCTGGAGTGCGCCTTGTTTAACCTGTAGCTCTTTTTCCCTTGGTGAGTGTACTCCACCACGTCAAGTTCTGGAGTGGATGCCCAGCTGAACAGCACCTCCAGAGGTAGGATATCACCTGGAAAAGACAAACAAATAATATTAGTTACTTATATAAAATCATATAAATGTGACATGAAGTGTGTTTGTGTGTGTGAATCGTAGAAGTGGCTGGATGAGGAAGGCTGAGTACCGGGTGTGGTGGCGCTCTTTAGGGAAGGCCTATGTCCAACAGTGGACCTCCACAGGCTGATGATGACGATGATGATATAAAACCAGTCTTATTTTTTAAAAGTTTATTGCTAGATTTCAGACTAGAAATGCCTAGACCAATTTGGCGAGTCATAAATCATCATGGACCTAAATATTATGAGAATTAAAATTACGCGCCCCACTCTTGCAATTTCCTTAACCTTGAATTTTTTTTCAAATCTTATGCCGCCGAGAAATTTAAAACATTGAAAAAGTGTTATTTCTTGTACGGTGGTATGGAACCCTTCGTGTGCGAGTTCGACCACACACTTGACCGGGTTTTTAATTGTTTCCTTTAGCTCAACTAGGAATGAAACCCGGAACCTACGGAATTACAGACGAGTGCTTACACAATGTGTTGAAGCAGATCGTAGTAGTAGGTCCAGCAAGGCTGTTTGTTGCGCGAGAGGTCATCAAACGTTTTAAATAACTACCAAATGTTTAATAAACAACTTTAATATTCTCAAAACAGGTCAAGTGTGATTCGGACACACGAAGGGTTCCCTGCCATTGTATAAATGTTTAGGTATTATATTTTACTGAATAGGCACACAAGAATGGTTGTAACTATAAAATGTAGAACAATAGATCAGGATCTAGGTAACAAAACCTAATACTTAGGTTTACAACAACATACCTAAATATATAAACCATTACCTATACATTATTTTCACCGTTAGCATATTTAATTAAAAAATTTGAAGTTCGTGTTCGGGATCAAACCCCTGACCTCCCGAATAAGAGGTCTAAATCATTAGGCGCCTGACTCTCTACGGCCTTAGAATAGAAATAGAAATATTTTTATTAACCCTCGTATCTTTATCACCACTCTATCACCATCTAACAAATACACCAACCGACCATCAAAAAGTGTAATTTATTACCTATTTTGAATAAGTCATTTGACTATGACTTTGACTTTATTCCATACCATTCGTTCGGAATGCCTTCTCTACCGAAAATAAGCAGCAAGAACCTCAGCGGTTGCTCTATTCAAAGATTTGATATTCAATATTATGCCGTGTATAAAAGTAAAGCCTTCGGGTACGGACTACGGAACCCAAATAATGAAGTGGAATCATAATAAACAACGGCCTTCAGTCTCCAGTAATCACGGCTCAGTGCGATATGATCAATGATGCGATGTTCACAAGTGGGAAGTTATTCACAATCGGCAAATATTTCGCGAACGGTCATCATTTGCGCGAGCCAATGCCAAGTGCACAGTTCCGTGTTTTTGAGTTATTATTTTTGCGAGTGCACAATATTTGTAAAGTCAAGGTAGAGGTTGAAAAAAGAATACCCGGCCGAGTTTGTAATGGGCTCTTCTCAGACGGGCGCGTTTGGAACCCTCGTAGCTTTAGTTTTAAAGCCTATCTCCAAATGTGTTCCAATTCCCACTTTACCAATAGTTACAATGAAGTGAGACGCGCTCGACGCGCTCGGCGCGCTCGACGCGCTCGTGCGTGCGCGCGCGTCGCGTGCGCAGACGTTTTGTTCACGAACGACAACTAAGTGGTAGCTACTACAATATTTACATTGCAACATACTACAGGACCCGTAGTACAAGATTTTACGTCTCACCAAACCAAACCAAATTCGAGAGTCGAAATACTTCCGCGTTACAGTAAACTGGATCTTAAATGCCTTGTTTTAAAGCTCAAGTTTGTCTACACTTCTACAGCCAGCGCTCCAAGCGGAAACATTGCGAAATTAAAATCAGCGGCATTGAATATTTGACTTCAATTCAAGGCTCTTTAGGTCCATTTTACTGTAACGCGGAAGTATTTCGACTCTCGAATTTGGTTTAGTTTGGTGAGACGTAAAATCATGTACTACGGGTACAGAGCTGCGGGGTGACAATGCTACTGGAGTATAATCATTGGCAACATTTGCGTGCAGCGATTCGTTATTAAAACTAGGTACCTACCTTGTAAAGCTAGAATCTAGGCGTAAATATAAAACTCTTAAGTCCCTAAGTGATAATTTATTAATAAGACGTAGGTATTAGGCATGATTGTTGGGAATGAATACCTACTCGTCGAAGTCCAAGCTTCTTGAAATCGCCAATAGGTACCTATAGCTTGTCTGTAATGAGAACTTTACCATCTATTGTAGTAGGTACCTACCTAATCTGTGGTCTGTAGGTTCTGTTCATTCTGTTAAATAATTCTTCTTCTGTTCTGTTCTCTTTTCTTTCATTAAAGTATAAGTATTGTTTAGTATTGAGTAGTCACACGTCCGTTAATTGTATAACTGCTTTTGTATACACCATTTTTTTGGAGAGTGACTAGTTTTTATAAATGGCTTGTATTACTCAGTTATTATTGTCATTATCTGTTTTGTGTGTCCAATAAATAAAAACAATAAATAAAAATAATAATAAACTTATTGCATCTAAGAGATCTAAATAGTTATATAGCAAGTGTATTTTATTAAGAAATCGTAAACTCAGTGCCAGGGCAGCGACCTCTACCGATTATCCAATTAAATCATCTCTAAATATTTAATAAAAATAATAATTAAAAACGAAACATGAATGAATATTTACGACTCATTCACAGTAATAATACGTGTGTCTATGAATTCATCACGCCCTCTGTATTGAAGGCAAATTACATCATAATTCGTAAGAAACATAATATTATTAATTAATCATGTAGATCCCACAGACGAATTATTTGAAAACACACATTCCAAAAAAGATTTGTGATATTTAATACTCATTTCAAACCTTGTAAAGGTTAATTTGAATCAAAAACAAATAAATAAATGAAACTACATAATGTTATGTACATAATGTAGCTACCTCTGTTTCATATAATAGTGTGATTATGAATATTGCCGATTTATGGCAAGATGGCAAGGTTAACTAAAACATTCGGACGTCAGTTGTACGAATAATACGATAAGATAACGTTAACGTTCGTTCGTAACGATAACGTCCTAGTTAAGCTACGGCCACACCTGCGCATCATAAATGCGGCATTTTTGCACGCTATACATTGCGGGTTTGAAAAATACTAAATCATTAAAATTACAAAATGGGGCAAAATGGTCATAGGTATTGGATTGTGTTTAAGTAGTATCACAATAACGCTAAGTTTTTGCTAGCGTTCTGTATAGCGGAGTTCCTAAGCACACTCTCCAAAATATATCCGACTAGCTGATGCCCGCGACTTCGTACGCGTGGAATTAGATTTTTAAAAATCCCGTGAGAACTCTTAGAGTTTCCGGGATAAAAAGTAGCCTATGTTACTCTCCAGGTCTTAATCTATACTCATGCAAAAAATTACGTCGATCCGTTGCTTCGTTGCGACGTGATTGAAGGACAAACCAATAAACCAACAAACAAACACACTTTCGCATTTATAATAAGGGTAGTGATAGAAGAGTGATGGACAGGTGTTGTATAGAGTGAGCAATTTTACCTGAGTTCATATTGAGCAGGCATCAGCTAGTTGTAAGTACTTAAATGATTAATCTTAAACACCAATTCATTAAAATAGGAAGGAAAATAAAGTGCCTTCAATTGAGTTGCATCACTAATTGCTTAATGAAGGAAGTGTAGGTAATTACTTACTAATGATCTCGAAGGCAATTTATTTACGGAAGTTAGAAGCGATGATGTTGATAGGTACTTGTTTCAGACATGGACTAAAATTTGTATGTATAATGCGTAATATTTGAGAAAGGACTCGCCATAATTATCTGGTCTGATGGTCGAGATGGTAATCGGGGTATGAGGCGGGGGAATGCCCTTTACACTCGCACGTCGCCCGCACTGGGTTAGTGCGGGGGCTATGCAGGTGTGCGGGGCGTCGCCTCCCCGATTGCCATTTCAACCTGTCGCGTACTATAGGTATGGTTTTGAGGGAGAGTAGGTATACCGGTACTAAAAAATACTTATGAGTTATGACATGACAGTTGACACATATAGAGTAAATAATTATAGCAAGTCCTTTCTCAAAGGAGACCGACCAGTCTTGGGCAGTCTTGTTACAGAAAAAAACCGGCCAAGCGCGAGTAAGGCTCGCGCAACGAGTGTTCCGTACTACAGTCGTATTTTTTCGACATTTTGCACGATAATTCAAATAGCCTAAAGCTAGCCTTGCTAGCCTTTCACGACCCATCCGTTCAACCGATTTTGGCGAAATTTGGTACAGCGAGAGCTTGCATTGCATTGACATAGGCTACTTTTTATCCCGGAAAATAAAGAGTTCCCACGGGATTTTCAAAAACCTGAATCCACACGGACAAAGGCGCGGGCATCATTCCAGTACTCAATATTATAAATACGAAAGTGTGTCTGTCTGTCTGCTAACCTTTCACGGCCCATCCGTTCAACCGATTTTGACGAAATTTGGTACAACGAGAGCTTGCATCCCGTGGAACGGCAAATGCTACTTTTTATCCCAGAAAATCAAACAGGAGAATTTCCAAATAGTCCAAACGTTCCAAAAAGTCGTGGGCATCATCTAGTTGTTAATAACTATATCAAATATTTGAAAAGAGCAACCGCCGAGTTTCTTGCTGGTTCTTCTCGGTAGGAAAGGCATTCCGAACCAGTGATAGATGCATCCGACTATTCGAAAGTACTTTTAAAAGTTTATTCGAATAAAAAAGATTTTTATTTATTTATTTATTATTTGAAGCTTACATGTAGAAGAAGCAGCTCTGACCAGCTGGTCCAGACCGTTGCTGACCGGCGTCACGAGCCCCGATGCCATGCTCGTCAGCAGCACCACCAGCACCAGCAGCACCACCATGTTCCTACACTCCATAAAAAACACATCGTTCTGCAACGCCTTCATCACTTCAGTAAGTACCCGGCTGAGTTTGTTGAGGGCTCTTCTCAGACATGAGCGCATTTGGAATCCTCACAGCTTTAGTTTTAAATTTATGTTCTTAATGAATTATCACCATTTCATTATTCTCTCACAAATTCAACGACTGACAATCAAAAAGTTTACAATGTACCCATTTTGAATAAAATTGCTATGAGTTTGAGTTTAGACTCGTCATAATATAAACACAGTGTCATTTTTTGGTTTTCAAAAGTTGATTTAGAAGACACTTTTTGTATTTCATTTTGTAATTATGCTACGACGTGATTTTATCCATTTTCTAATTTTTTTTAATTGTTCAACATATTGTAAAACTTCACAATAAACTTTCTATCTATTCAGTAAAATAATTATTATTAAAAGTTTAAACACAAAGCTCTTAGTTAGAGCTTAAAAACACTATAATTTGTCTATATTTTTTTTAAAGTTTCAGTTTTTTCATATTAAATACCTATCCATTCGCTTGACTGCTATGTTATCACACGAAAGATCTATATTTTGTTGAATAAAACGTCCAGTTTGTAACTCATAAAAAAGCCATACATATTTCTATATTTTATTATGTACGTTACGTTACGCCTGGTTCATAATATATTCAATCCATAAGCAATCCCATCAAGGCACATAAAACTCATCACTCAAGTATCAAGTTCATTGGCACATATTCTACTAAATGCTACTAACTCAGTAGCAAATCCAACATCAGTAGCACGGCACCGCCACCGGCGCGCGCAAGTAGACTGCTGTTTCGGCTTAGACCCACCTAACTTTATAACTTGCGATGCTACGACCTTGATCTTGAAGCACGAATCATTCTGATCCAATGCAATGGCCTTAAGATTTTGTTTACCGTTAATATATTCATTGAATACCTACAACGTGTAGTAAAAAACTGGCCAAGTGCGATTGGGACTCGCGCACCGAGGATTCCGTACCTGGGAAGGATAATGACGTACCACGGACCACAATTTTTGTTGCTTAAACTCCAACTGCAAATGTAAGTTTTTAATAGCAAAAAATATATTTTCAATCTAAATACCTATATAAAAAGGTGACTGACTGACTGATCTATCAACGCACAGCAGCTGAAACTACTAGATGGATTGGGCTCAAAATTGGCATGCAGATAGCTATTATGACGTAGGGATCCGCTAAGAAAGGATTTTTGAAAATTAAAGCGCTAAGGGAATAAAATAGGGTGTTGAAATTTTTGAAGTCAACGCGTACGAAGTCGCGAGCATAAACTAGTTATACTAATATTATAAAGACATAAAGTTTGTAAGTTTGTTTGTAACAAATAATCTCTGGAACCACTGAACCGATTTTTTCCCCTTGAAAAAATCAAAGAGTTTCAAAGAGAGAAAGATAAAAGTTAAAACAAATACAATCGAAATGCTGATTATTAAAATCAAAAAGAAAGAACAATAACCCAAAACAATGAATGAATATAATAATCGCTCGTAAATCAATCAATCAAAATATTTAAATATCTGAATCACAAGAGATAAAGTGTTTCTTTATGCTCACGTACAAAACATACAAGTTAACACGTACTCATTAATTATATTATTGATATAAAACCACCAAAGATACTCACTTCCTCAGAATAATGCGCTTGAAAATATTCGCTAGAGTCGGCTAGAGCAATTTAGAACGACAATGTAGCATGCCACAAGGTATGGTTGAGAATCTTCGGGCGAATCCTTCGTATTTATGATCGAACTTTACTTACAGCTTATAAGTAAGTTTGTTTATGCTGCATTGTCGATCTAGCGTTAAACAACCTTTATGAAATACCAAGATTTTACTTAGAGACTTTTATTTTTTTCAAAATACCAAGATTTACTTTTATTTTTTCCGAAGACCTGCAAGACCCGCATGATTCAGTACTGAAAATGCCAGCTAATTTGTAGGCGAAAGTTCGTCAACTTTATTGTTTATGTTGCTCTATCGGTTCATGTTATTGCTCGTCTTTCAACCGTTGTCGTATGGTCGATTTTTCAATAGCCAAATAAAGACATTTTGACAGATTTTGTACAGAAGACATTACATATTTTGTACATAGTGAATGACATTTTCACTGATTTTCCTCAATTCAATTTATTCCCTATTGAAAAATCAGTCCTCAGACTGATTTTCTCACGTGAGAGTGATGAAACACTTTTGAAGTGCTTTAAATTTTTTGCAATTATTTTTCAGTCACTTTTCTAAGCCTGTATATCTACGAGTACGAGTAGGTAGGTATATCATTGGTGCTAACAGACACGGTATTTAATCGTGCGGATGGTGCGCGTTATCGCACGATCGCGCAATTATTGTCGAATCTCGAACTAAACGGTTGGTTAACTCGTTTATACAATGCGTATTAATAAAACATTAAGGTCGCTGGGCTACGATTTAAACAAGAAGAGGTACCTAATCTTTTCAAATCTAGACAATGATAAACTCAATGGCGTGTATGTAGTAATGTAAGTCCCGCAAATTGCTAATGCGCGTGGCCGCTATTTTAGTGACGTCAGCACTAGACTAAAGTTTCGAGCTGATGGTATATTTTTACTTAAATATAGGTACGTAAAATGACGTCATTTCGATGTTAATGAGACATGGTTCCAACGCAATAGCAATTTGTGCGACTTATACGCACTAGTACGATTTCGAACAATATTTTTGAGGGTTTGTACCTATCTCGTTTTTGCTTGAAAAATTATGTCCCATCATCATCATCTTCATCATGATCAACCCTTCGCCGGCTCACTACAAAGCACAGATCTTCTCTCAGTATGAGAAGGGTTTGACCATAGTACACCACACTGGTCATGTGCAGATTGGCAGATTTGATACACCTTTTGAGAATTTTTGAACTTATGGAGAATTTTTAGGCATGCAGGTTTCCTCACGATTTTTTTCTTCACCGTTAAAGCGAGTGAAATATCTTAAATGTGTCAAATAGCTTACGCACTAGCTCCGACTTCCATCATCCGAGTTCTCTCCGACATCCGTGAACATATCTCGGATGTGAACATATCTCGGATGTGAACATATCTCGGATGTGAACATATCTCGGATGTGAACATATCTCGGATGTGAACATATCTCGGATGTGCCTCGGATTCAAATCGGACATAACTAGGTACATATGATATGATGTAATATGTCAAAGATGTCTACTGAATAGCTGAATACTGATTACTGAATACTGAATAGCTAGGGTTTGGGTCACAGATCGGATATGTGTGTAGGCAATATTCCAGTTCGGTACGAGTTTTTAAATCCGTATTTTCACGAACTCGAGTCGGATGAGTGCGTAACCTCTCTCAGGCGGCGCTTTTATTCTAAGAAATTATCCCTACTTACTAGAAATTAACTGGTCAGTTTAATATTATCGCCGCATATCTTAATCCTCTCACGCACTGGGTCTACAAACTTGATGTTTTGCATGTAGATAGGTTTTCTGTATCACGTACAAATAATTTTCAGAAGAGAAGCCGAGGCAGGCAAGCAAGTCTAGTCCAAAAATAATACCTAATGCAGATAAGACGTAGACCTGTTTATAACATTTTATTTTAAATGCTACTAAAACAAATGTCAATAATTAGATTTTGAATTACTTATTGATATTCGACGGAAACATTTAATTTTGTGGTATAAGATCATGGTCAAGCGTAAACTGTTTTGTCATGTTTATAGCACTTATACATAAGTGCGCAACAGGTCAAGATGGCAATCGGGGTGGGAGCGCCCCGCACACCCGCACACCCGCACAACCCCCGCGCTAACCCGGTGCGGGCGAGTGAGGGTGACGAACGGGTGTGCAAGTCGTCCCTCTGCCTCATACCCCGATTGCCATCTCGACCTGTCGCATGGTAGTTGGTACCTACTAGCCTAGCGATCGTAGCCATTTTATCTCTATATATATATATAAGGAAAAGGTGACTGACTGACTGACTGACTGACTGATCTATCAACGCACAGCTCAAACTACTGGACGGATCGAGCTGAAATTTGGCATGCAGATAGCTATTATGACGTAGGCATCCGCTAAGAAAGGATTTTTGAAAATTCAACCCCTAAGAGAGTGAAATAGGGATTTGAAGTTTGTGTAGTCCACGCGGACGAAGTCGCGAGCATAAGCTAGTTAAAGTACATAAATAAAGATTTGAAAGCAATAATAATACATCTTTAGGGTTCCATACCTAAATAGGAAAAACCGGGGGCTGTGCGGGTGTGCGGGGCGTTCTCACCCCGATTGCCATCTCGACCTGTCGCGTACTATACCTATCTAATCTACCTTGACGGCAAATGCAAAGGCGAAAGCTAGTCTGTGCTGGGATGAATAGACAGCGGCAGGCCTTTGTCATACAAAGGGAGGCACTCGGCTGCATTCCGAATTCCGATGGTGGCTGGCGGGGTCAGAGATTGCTCTGGGGGGGTTGGTATTCAGGCAATCAGGCTGCGACCGCACGCCACGACGAACGACGACCCTGCATTTTAGTTTCGCCACAATAACCACTTTGACTGTTAAAATTGATGCTCATAATTACCTCTGATAAGCGGTAGCCTGTAAGGCTCAACTCACACTGGCGGAGAGTCAAAGCGATGCGATGCGTCATGTTTTGCAGCGCAACGCGCGTACTCCAGCCACGCGTCGAAGCGCGAATGTGCGCGTCAACGCGCGCTTTCACATTTACATAGCACAAATAAAGTAATAGAACAATAGAAATGAATATGCTGTAGGCGGAAGAAGTCGCGTCGCTTCGACTCTGCGCCAGTGTGAGTAGACCCTAAGTCTCGTCGCACTATTATCGAAACTTTGACTCGCAGCTCGTTCTAGCAATGCATCATCATCGTCAACATCCCACCGGCTCACTACTGAGCACAGGTCTCCTCTTAGAGTGAGATTGGTTTGGTCATATAGTCTACCACGCTGACCAAGTGCAGTTAAGCAGAATTCACACACCTTTGAGAAAATTATAGAGAACTCTCGCAGGCATGCAGGTTTCTGCACGATGATTTCCTTCACTTTTAGGTAAAGCAAGCGATATTAAATTAAAAAAAAGCAAAGTCCGTACCCAAAGAGTTATATATAACTCTTTGGGTACGGAACCCTAACAGTTATACGCGCACCTACCTTCGATCTATCTTGTATAGTTCGTAGGTGACCATACAATCTATCATCAGCATCTTCATCGGGAGCCATCACCAAGTTGTCTACAGTACGTACGCAACAGGTCGAGATGGCAATCGGATGAAGCAGGGGGCCTTCCACACACCCATGCTATCCCGCACCGGTTTAGCGTGGAGGCTGTGCGGGGGCGTCCCACCCCAATTTGCCATCTCGACCTGTCGCGTTACGCGATTTTTTTTTTTAAAGATTATTAGCCATGTTAAATGACTAAATATTCCCCTTTTCTCTCCAACTAAGCGTCAGGCTTGTGCTAGGAGTAGGTACGACAATAGTGCAACGGGCGGGCGTTGAACCGTCGACCTTTCGGTTTTCAGTCCACTCCTTTACCGGTTGAGCTATTGAGGCTTATAATTGTGTGTGTGAGAGAGAGAGAGATCTTCAATTCAGTTAATTTGAAATGGTTATTTTAATTAAACTCATACCTAATACCCTCTACGAATTGTACGCGACATTGTACGCGGACGCTAATCGCTCAGGGGTACGTGATACGTATGTATGGTAACTGCAGCCTTCCACCAGACCAAACCGGAGGTAACTTTGAAATTACAAAATTCAAATTTCATCTTTCGGGAATTGAACCCTGGACCTCCCACTTATATGAAGACCTTAGAAAGTCCTCCAATCAGTCTATAATAAAGTAATTCTGGATGTACTTACCTAGTTTATTATGATTTGCATACCAACGGAGGCCACAGAGTAATTTAAAAATGTCAACTCAAAGGCTATTATTGAATTAGAGAATTAAGAAAACCCACAATTTACCGAGATCTTTCATAGAACTACATACTTAGTTACATTTCCATACCTTACTCACATGCCTTCCGGCTTATATAGCCTCATTTGGTGACAGAAGGGCTGGCTCATTTTTTCGCAACGTCCTGGCTGTCCAGCGCGGAAATGCAGCCAGTATTCTTGGCACCATTCCACGCGGGCTTCATTTGTACAGTAATTAGATAAGGCTAGTTAAGGGTTTTATCGTAATATTTTCTAGTAAGTACTTCTATATTAGTCTTCCGCATCGCAAGTATGAATGTTCGTGAAAATTGAAATGGGAATCCTGAATAAGTAAGTAATTTCTTTTGACGACGTATTCAATCTGCCAAATATTTTATGCAATAACCGTGAAATCAAATCACACGATGATCCCAGGCAATAACGTTGGAAAAATACTGTGGTCCTAAATAAACACAAATAATAATATGAATTTGATCGACTGAACACCCAAGATAAGCCGGGTCCTGGCTTAGCGGGTTTGTCATTTATAATTATTTTTTATTGACATTAAAAATATAAATAATATTTTATTATGACCATATAGAATTTTTTAAATATCTTTAATTTTTTTTGGTGTAACAAGGTATTTTCCCGTGGCCAATAATAATTGTAGTCGCCAAATACATTTATAGGTATTTGGCGCTGAATTTTGGATTATTTAACCATTTTCTAGGAATTAATAAAGAATTCATATTCATAACCTATAACCGATATTTTTCAAAGTATTTTGAAAAATATCGCAGTTTCGCTTTAAAACTATGTATCTCCTGGAAAATCACGTTTTTGTAGATAGCCGTTTGTTTTTTTGCGACCGTTAGTATTATTAAGCCTCTAAACTCTAAAGTATCAAACTTCATCATGGTTAGCATTTGGTCTATAATTAATAAATAAGGACACATTCAAAAATCCGTGGCTTTAATGTTGTCAAAAATGAGAATATAACAAACGAACAGACAGTGTTTGGAATTTATAATGTTAGCGCGATGGTTACAAATAAATTGCCATATTACTTGGTAGAATATAAAATGCGTGTACATCGTAGTTACAAGCCACATTGTCCATAATGCATGTGCTTTCACAATGCTGAACAGATTCATCGTGCTTGTGCTCATAGTGGTACTGGTTCTACCGACGGCCAGGACCAAACCTGTAAGACACTCTTTATATCACTAGTTAACCTTGCTTTACTTTTCGGGTTCCGTATACCTCTAGCCGTGATAGCCTAATGGTTAAGACGTCTACCTACTACTCGGAAGGTCGAGTGTTCGACACCGGGCACTAGCCTATGTCACTCTCCAGGCCTTTATCTATACCCATGCAAAAAATCACGTCGATCCGTTGCTCCGTTGTGACGTGATTGAAGGACAAACCAACAAACAAACAGACTTGTGGTTAGGACGTCCACCTCCTATTCGGAAGGTCAGGGATTCGATCCCGGGCACGCACCTCTAACTTTCCGGAATTATGTGCGTTTTAAACTGTTAATATCACTTGCTTTAACGGTGAAGGAAAATATCGTGACGAAACCTGCCGAAGAATTCGCCATAATATTCTCAGAGGTGTGTGAAGTCTGCCAATACGCACTGAGCCAGCGCAGCGTGGCGACAGCGGGCCTTAACCCTTCTTATTCTGAGAGGAGATCTGTCTCAGTAGTGGGTCAGCGATAGCTTGATCATAATGATCTCTAGAGTAAAAAGGAACCCGGATCACTTCGTTGTCTGTCTGTCTGCCGAATTCGATCAAGGGAAGCAAAACCTAGTAACAATGTGTCAGAGCACAAATAAAGGGAAAAATCCAAAAATGTGGTTACATTACAAAAAAAAATAGTGTTATTTGTTGTACGATGGTACGGAAAACTTCGTGTACGAGTCCGACTCGCGCTTGACCGGTTTTTTAATGGATGCCAGGTTTGCTGTTTGCTTGCGATCTCCTTTGATAATACGTGATGACGGAGTTGAATGAGTCCAATACATATGCAAATAGTAGTAGAAAATACCTTCTAGCTTCTAGTCGAAATATTCACAGCGAATTCAGAATAGATATAGAAAGAAAGAAAGAAAAGATGTTTATTAACCAAACTGAAGAAGAATAGATGAATAGAAGCGCTAGATGTCCAATAAACTTTGAAGGCAATGAAACACCATTAAGTACACATTATTGTAAGAACTATAGGTACCTAAACTATTTGTAATGTAGGTTGCTCAAAATTGGCTAAAGTGAAGGAAAACGCCGTGAGGAAATCTGCATGCCTGAAAGTTCTCCATAATATTCTCAAATGTCTGCCAATTCGCACTGGGCCAGCCAAAGCCTTCGCAAGTTCTCATTTTCCGTAGATCCGTGCTGAGTAGTGGGTTGATCATGATAGATGTTTACTCTTTGTACAGTTGTTGTTACAATCAGACCACCCGCCGCTCGCTGCAGAACTGACGTCGCGGGTGGCAGCTCGAGCGTCCCGCTTGATGCAGGACACTGGTGCAGACACTCGACTCATGGTCCCCGGCCTGCAGGAGCTGGCTGCCATGAAGAAGGTTGCCGAGACCCTCATCATGCTCGGACAACAGGTACTGGGGTAGGTGGGGTAGGGCGTGGCCAGCTCAGCGGCTTAAGAACGCTGCAAGCTGGAACAGCTTTGCCAGCAGCACGAGACCCATATCATCCTCTCATTAGACGGGTTCACTGAGTAGGGAGTGGGGACAACTTGGTGACAGCGGGTCCCATTAATTCATATGCTATGTCTCCCTTGTCTGTTATCTATGGATGCAGGTTCACTGAGTAGGGAATGGGGACAATTGTTATCTATGAACAGGTTTGTCTATTGGATGGGATGGGTTCCCAATCGTGTAACAGTGTGACTCGTTGGGAATCCATCGGAAAAAAACCCCATCGAGTCACACCCAAGCCACAGAGTGACTCGTGGGGTATTACAATGAATAAAAAAGTTGCAACTAGACTAGTAACAGAGTGACTCGATGGGAAAAAACAATGAGTTCCCACTTCCCAACGAGTCACAGTGTGACACGATTGGGTGATGATTGACAAATTATAGATCAATGAATTCATTAATAATTCTTTACCTTGTTTCTGATATAAAGAAAAGGGATTGTATGGAAATATTATAGAGTTGCATGAGAATGGTTATACAAACTACGGCAATGAAAAATTAGGATACGATCATTACAAGTTCATTAAAAAAAATGATTATTTGTGATTTTCAGGTAATTCCCTCCATAATCGGTGAAATGCCAACCACGGACCTCATGGGGTCCATCTTGGGTATGGGCACCCCCACTACTGAAGTGCCTAACGATGCTGTCAACAATAAGTAAATACTAAGATACCTATCTATAAGTACTTGATTTATTGATGTCCAAAAATGGGTTTTCGCTAATTATTGTAAAGTTATTTTTTATGTTAATAAAATGTTTGTAATATCAATTTGTGTAAAATGGGTTACAGTAGATTAAAAGAGCGACTTTCGTAAATATTTTTAATCAAATAAAATAATTTTATTTTTATTTTTAATTTTTAATCCCATTTAGCCCTTGACTGCAATCTCACCTGGCGGTAAGTGATGATGCAGTCTAAGATGGAAATGGGCTAACCTGAAAGGAGTATGGCAGTTTTTATTACACCCATACCTACACCTTTGCTTAATACACGGCATCGTACCGGAACGTTAAATCGCTTGGCGGCACGGCTTGGCCGGTAGAGTGGTAACTAGCTACGGCCGAAACCTCCCACCAGACCAGACCAGAAATTTAGAAATCATAAAATTCCAAACTCCTGCCGGGAATCGAATCTGGGACCTCCCACTGATAAGACCACTGCGCTTAGCACTGCACCAGGGAGGTCGTCAAATATATTGTTATTTCCTAGTTTTAATTTTTTTTGAAGTACATACTAGTCTATTATAGTTCTTGCATTGCACGGGGACGAGTGGCTTATGCTTGTGTTTAAGTCGTACCAGTACCTATAAGTAAGGTACATTAAATGTGTGCGTTTGCTCGCGACTGATTGGTCCGACATGCACGCACACTCACGCAATGCCCATGTCAACGACGTAACGACAAGTAAAGTTCACTCGTCTTCGTGAATTGCGAACTGTATATGTTTGTGCATCCTTAACCTCCAAGCCGCAACAAAACACGCGAGCGCATGTCGGTGACGCAGCACCAAATGTCAAGGCTGCACTACACTACACGCGTGTGCACATCTCTCCTTGGCACAGATCTATCGCCAACTACCAGCCACGAGCTTTGAGCAACCTCATTAATACAGATTTATGACACTTAACATTGATTTTATTTATTATATAATTTATTCTATTACCAACATGTTTGTTGATTGTTAGGTAATAACGCGATTATCTTTATTAAATAATCATCATCATCATTATCTATATAGACTTCCACAGCTTCTCTTGTAGGCAGTTCCACACGCTACGGTCTTTCGCCGCCTCCATCCAGCGACTCGTGGCTATAATGTGTATGTAGACGACGGACGGACGGGCGGACGGACAGACCGAGACCTCACATCGGGTTCCTTTTTTCGTTTTGAGGTACGGAACCCTAAAAATTGAATAATGGAGCCCCGGATCCTCCGAATAGCGGACCATGGCCTTAACTAAGTACGTTATCATTTGAAGTTCAAAAAATTTACAATGAGAGTTTTTGCATAAAAAACAAAACGTGGTGAGTAGGTTTTTCAAAACTGTTTATTTTTTCTTTTTATTTTTCTTCCGGCTTCCTTGATCCTGGGCAGGGTTTCCTGTCGCCGCCGGCGCGCGTAGTGGTGCCGCCAGCGGACGGTGCAGTGGTACACCGCCTCCAGCAGGGTGACCACGGTCGCACCCACCACCAACACCCATTGACAGCTGATGAACGCTGCGATTTACATGTTGGTTGATGTCCAGAGGTACACCGAGGGTTCCGTACTACAGTCGTATTTTTTCGACATTTTGCACGATCAATCAAAAACTATTATAATAAAGTTAAAGTTTAAAATTATATGTAAGTATAAAAATATATAAAAGTCTGTTTTAGATAAAGCCCTTTCATATGATGCCCCATGTGGTATAGCAATCTTACTTTGAAAGTTGAAAATACTACCTAATTATTTTTTCATGAACAATTTTTTTTTGTAATTTTTAGCTTTGCTATAAGTTATACCTACCTGTCAAATTTTATGATTCTAGGTCAACGGGAAGTACCCTATAGGTTTTCTTGACGGACACGACAGACGGACAGTGATCCTATAAATGTTCCTTTTTTCCTTTTGAGGTACGGAACCCTAAAAAGTCACTTGAAAAAAGTAAAGCTTACAAATAACTTCATAGATGCGCATATTGGTCTCCAACAGGGACAGATGCTGGTCGTTGGTCGTGAAGTAGATCCGCAGCACTGTGGCGTTCCACAGCTTCACCCCCTGGCTGTGGGCGGAACCATCAAAGTAAAGCTTACAAATAACTTCATAGATGCGCATATTGGTCTCCAACAGGGACAGATGCTGGTCGTTGGTCGTGAAGTAGATCCGCAGCACTGTGGCGTTCCACAGCTTCACCCCCTGGCTGTGGGCGGAACCATCAAAGTAAAGCTTACAAATAACTTCATAGATGCGCATATTGGTCTCCAACAGGGACAGATGCTGGTCGTTGGTCGTGAAGTAGATCCGCAGCACTGTGGCGTTCCACAGCTTCACCCCCTGGCTGTGGGCGGAACCATCAAAGTAAAGCTTACAAATAACTTCATAGATGCGCATATTGGTCTCCAACAGGGACAGATGCTGGTCGTTGGTCGTGAAGTAGATCCGCAGCACTGTGGCGTTCCACAGCTTCACCCCCTGGCTGTGGGCGGAACCATTAAAATTAATATTAAGGTTGGAATTAATCTAGCTTCAAAAAATAAATAAAATAAAAACAAATTTACTATTCTCACAAATAATATCTCTTTTTTTTAAATTGGAAAACCAACAGCATAATTAAACTAAATAATCCTAAAACTATGTACTTTAATTTTAAACGCCGTGAAAACGCTACCCGCCATCTTTTTAGGTTCATAAGCTGTCATGACGTCACACGGATTGGTAAGCAACGGTGTTTTCTTAGTGAAATACGTACCTACCTACTTATTACAAATTAAACCCATGTGACGTCACAGTTTGAATTAACATGGCGGCTATGGTAGGTATCATGCGTTTGGGATATTTGTAGATCAGATAAAGAAATTAATTTTAAAATTCATTATACTACGTATAATTTTATAAACTGAAAGTAACATTTTTCGATTGCTTATTGCTAATAAATAATCTTGTTTATGCATTTTTAAATTGTCTTCTAGCTTGGTGTAAAATACCGTAAATATATTATTTATCTATTCCCTGTACGTGACTTTCCGCTATGCGACAGACAAACTTACACAAGTTGGCCGTAGAATATTTTCTTGACAATGTTCTTATACGGCACAGTCCAGATCTTGGCGGTGTAGCGCAGACGGGCGCAGTTGGGGCGGCAGTGCAGACATTCCACGGAATTCGCTTGTTCCTCGCTCAGACTCTCGTGCGCTTCTTCCCCCGGATAGAAGAATGTTAGCTTTTCTGAAGAAAAAAAAACCGGCCAAGTGCGAGTCAGACTCGCGCACCGAGGGTTCCGTACTCGGTTGTTTTCTCCGACATTTTGCACGATAAATCAAAAAACTATTCATATTCCATAAAAGTAAATAAAAATTTGTTTTAGTATTCTTTATTTACAGGTAAAGCCCTCTCATATGATACCTCACTTGGTATAGTTATCTTACTTTGAAAATTGAAAATACTAATATTTTGTCATGAACACATTTTAATTCTTTTTTGCGATGTAACCACAAAATTCACGGTTTTCAGATTTCTCCCCTTACGTTTGTGCGTGTGCTATAAGACCTATACCTACCTACCAAATTTCATTATTTTAGGTCAACGGGAAGCACTCTGCAGGTTTTCTTGACAGACACGACAGATGGACAGACAGACAGACAACGAAGTCATCCTATAAGGGTTGCTTTTTTTCTTTTGAGGTACGAAACCCTAAAAAATGCACCCTGAGATTATTCTGTATCAGTTTCATGTCATCTACAACCGTGTTAAAGTTTATTTGGATAAAATAAAATCTGTCTATTACTAGGTTTTATCTTTCTATCGAAATATTAGGTACTGTTTTCCATACAGCCTCTGCAGGGAATCAAACCTTTTATTAGATCCACAGCAGTGTTTACTTGTCACCACTGCACCAGGGAGAGCTTTACGCGTGTCCTTTGTTCGGCATACCTTTGTGCTTGTCCAAGCACGCCAAGTGGTCCAGCGAGCACGTGACTTCATTGCTGCTGAGGTTGCTGATGGGCATGGTGTGCGGGGTGCACTGGCACAGAGCCAGCGCGGCCCTCCTGCGGCACTCCGCCACGCACTGCGACCAGGAGTGCTTGCGCCGCCCTTCAGGATACGCCAGGGCGCATCCGCGCTAAACGTATGTGAAAATAGATAGTCTTTAGTCTAAAAATCTCTTCCTTTCTTTTTTCTGCATTGAAAATGTTACACTAAAACTTAAAGCTAGTTTAATCTAACTGATTTATAAATCATGCCCGCGTGGAATGGTGCCAAGAATATTGGCTGCTTTTCCGCGCTGGACTTATAGGATCCTTTGCACAAAAAATGTGCCAGCCCTTCTGTAGTCACCAGATGAAATGTCTCGTAATAACTTTTTAGTAAGTACTAAGACTCCATGGCCTCAGGGTCTCCACGGCAAACGGAACAAAAAAAATCTACAAGAGGCCCCTCGGTGCTAAAAAGTCGTGATTTCACAAAGGCAGTGGTTAAGGTACTTAACCTAAAAATGTGATATGATTCTAGATCCTTCCACATAGAGCCTTACTAAGTGAAAACCACGATTTAAACTCTTACGTAAACGGTTACCGAAGAGCCGCGATAGCCTGTGGTTCAGAGGTAAGACATTCGCCTCCTATGCAGGAGATTGGAGATTCGATATCGAGCTTCTAACTTTTCAGAATTATGTGAATTTTAAGCAATTGAACATCTGTTTCGGCCCCTGCTTGTCCTCAAAAAGAGCCTAGATCCTAAGGCCCATCCTACGGATCCTGGAGTGAAGGGCAGGGTCGCACTCATAACCAATCAGCTGATCGATCTGTGGAGACAGTAGCTAAAGAAGGGACAAGGTAAATATAATCCAGAGTTACCTATCTTGCTGTAGAAGACAAGGCTACTTCCGAGTAGACCAACTCGTAGTCTAGGTAGAGTAAATAGCTGGCAGTCAGAGTGTGTGTGTATTGGGTGTGTGTGAGCTCAAATCAAATCAAATTCTTTATTGCGAATCTGGGTAGACAGTGGAGATGTTACAAAAACAAAAAGGTACAGCCAAATTCCGCCCAGTAGCATGCAATATGTTATGATATACCTACAACAGCTGAGCCTACAACGGGCGAAGCGCGGCACGCAGTTCCAACAATCAGCTGTACAGCAAGAGAACCAAGCAGGCAGCCAAACTTCCTTGGTAAACCACAATCATTACATCACCGTTGGGGAAAGGAAGCTTCAACCAAACATACCCACGCTTCAGTTAAATAGCGCAAGGAGGAGGAAACGCGCTGCTCGGTGGCCTGCAGCGTGACGAACACCGAAGCGTTGCGTGGCACGGGGAACGTGCGTATCAAGCCGGCTTTCATCAGGGGGTACTGTCTGCCGTTGAAGATTAACATCTACAATAGAATAGTTCAAAATATCGTGAGTGAGAGAGTCTGAACCACGACGCATTTACTAGCTGAATCCCTGTGAAAAAGGACCCCGGATGGATTCGAAACTTCGACGACGACGATTGGACGTAAGCCCGACGGCTTACTTCGACTAAATACGTGAACTTACAGCAAGATTCTTCTATATGTATATTTAGGATAGAATACTTTTTTATTCAAATAAACTTTTAAAAATTGCTTTCGAACCGCCTTATCTACATCTAATCTATCAGATATTAAAAAAAGAAAAAAGAAAAAAGAAAAACAAGGCAAGAGTGAATAGGCATCTTCTAGGCAAGCGCGCTCCCTCTTAGACCTCATCACTACTTTCTATAAAGCATGATTGTTGTCAAGTGCCAGCGTACCATGGAACAAAAAAAAAGGAAAACGTTTTTAAAATCCTGCCATCAGTAATTTTTTCTGTAATCTAACCACAAATTCACGGTTTTCGGGTTGATTTCTACAAGACTTACCTATCTACCAAATATCATGATTTAGGTCAACGGGAAGTACCCTAAGTATAGGTTTTCTTGACAGACACGGCGGACAGACGGACAGACAGACCACACAGTGATCCTATAAGGGTTCCTTTCACTTTAAACCCGAAAAACGCCTCACCTCCAGTTCTTCACCAGCTCTACGGACGTTGGTGAAGTCATCAGTATTCTCCTTGACGATGACGGACAGGCCGTACTCCTGGCCTACATTCTTCACTCTGTGGGGAGGATTGTTTCGGTCTTCTGAACTGAAAAATACATACATTTGCCATAAATGCTGCGAGGAATTGAAACCTTTGAGTACTGTAGTAAGTAGTAAACGAAGTAGCTGTGTTGGTGAAGAGTTCAGATCGAAAATGCTAACAAGATAACTCAGTAACGCTCATTGCTGAGGGTCGCGGCGCTTTTGCATTAATCAGTATGTATAATAATGTGATGGGTGCCCAAGTCCTTCCGTATAGTCATAATCTGGAATAGGAGGTCTACTCGATTGCCACCCACTATTGGGACTTAGTAGTGGGGCCAATAGTGGGTTGAGGTGACGATGATGATGAAAGACATCCTCTCAGGATTCAATTTCTATTCTTCTGTGGCACTACTGATTCAGCAGACTGATTGTGGTCGTCTGAATCTAGGTTCTACTCCTCCAAGAATTTCTCGGAGATAAGATGATTAATGGCACTCACACACGCACACTTATACACGCTGAAACCAGAGACAATGTACCTACCAGGGCTGGCAAGATCGCCGACTTTGTTAATGATAATGTCCTCTTGACCGAATTTCAGCCACGGCAGTGTATCTCCTGCGAGTATTAGCACAAACAGGTGCACTTCTCTTTCTTTCATAGTATAATAGTAAGGTAATAAAAGTACCTAACAGGAAGATCAAGCACGTAAATCTGAACTTACCTGTGCTTTTACACACACACTAACACACACCCACCCACCCACACACCCACCAACCCACACACACACAGACACATTTTCTTTAGTTTGTTTTGTATTCAATGAGCTGAAAGCCCTGTCTTCCGAGACACAGTTTTTTTACTAGTTCGCAAAACAGGTGCACAGACCACAGTAATGTATAGTAATAGTAGTAGTACTGGCTGACCTGTATCTAGCGTTGAAGACGCAGCAGTAGCCCACATCAGTAATCCTCAGCGCAAAGAGGCGGTCGCAGCGCGCGCGGCCTCCGCGCCAGCCGCAGCGCACAAACATGGACTCGCATTTTGGAGACAACTGCAAAACACCATCATGGGCCTCATAAGAAAGCTCAGAGTCACTCAGTAGGCGATGGATAGAGCTATGCTTGGAGTTTCTCTACGTGATCAAATCAGAAATGAGGGGATCCGTATAAGAACCAGGGTAACCGACATAGCTCAACGGGCTACGAAGCTGAAGTGGTAACGGGCAGGCCATATAGTTTGAAAACATAGACGTTGGGGTCCTAAGGTACTGGAATGGCACATCGCACCGAAAGGCGCAGAAAACCCCCTACAAGAGACCTATGTCCAGCAGTGGACGTCAGTTCATAATGATGATGATGCAAAACTGCAACTGATGATGAACCCCGGAAAGTTTTCAAGTTAAAGCCAAGGAACTCTAAAGGAAACGAACTTTAAACTAAGTAGGTAAACACAAACCCTGTAAATAATGTCGGTGACGTTGGTCTGTCGGACGACCTCTGTCAGGTACTTGGTGAAGTTAGAGTCGAAGCTCACTTGGCTGTGAGACGTGATGAGGCCACTGAACGCCAACAGGTTCCTTTTGAGGCTTCCCAAGGAATATGTATTATTCTTTTCTAAAGAAAACCTATAAAAAAAGATAATTATTAAATCTTAACAATTATTATAAATATAGTGCAAACAATTTATGAGCAGAATTTGTGCACAGTTACATTGCTATAAAAATAAAAAATAGTTTTTTTTCTTAATATTTTAGTTTGAAATGAATGAAACAATAAAGTACAAGTGCTCAAGTTAACAGGCAAGTATAAATACTTGCTTATTAACTTGAGTCTTGTGCTAGAAGTAGTTTCAATAAAATCTGAACAAGAGAAATCCACATTCAGGCGACCTCCTCTATGGTGGGCGCAGCGGCCATCAGCGCCGAACAGGCCAAGAGGCGCAAATATGAAAACCTTATTGAGGGTTATTGAGTCAACCGGGGACCCGAGAGCTGGCAGCTACCTTGGTCAAAGAATTAGTTTGACCATCCAAAGGGGCAATGCTGCCAGCATCTTGGGTACAATGCCTCGCTGCGGTGGTCTCGATGAGGTTCTAGATTTAATTTTTTTTTTTCATTTTAGAAAACTTTTTAATTTTGAATACCTTAAAATAATAATAACACAATTCTATTAAATAAACTTAAATCTAAATTAAAAGTACTCAAAAATATTGAAATAAAAGATACAAACTTGAATAAACCTTACCAACTTAAAATTAAACGTCGTCAAAGTTTAATTTATTTTAGTTTTAATTTAATTGTTGTTGTTTTATTTTACTTTTAATTCATATTTAAGTTTTTTTTAATATATGTAATTGTATATTGTAACGATTCAAAAGCACTTGTAAAAATAAAAATATAATCTATTCTAGAGAAATTTGAGTATGTGCCCCATCGGATCCAGATGATGTGTAAAATCTGCCAGTGAACTTAACCAGCGTGGTATGGTGGTTATGACCTAAACTCTTAACTTCTGTCGTGCGTAGGTACATCCAAAGTGTATGAGGCCAGGAAAGTACCTACATCCTCTAGGATGACTCCAACGGACATCCCGGAAGAATCACCGGTGCACGTTGTTTAGAGTTCCCGAGGCTCCTAATATGTACGGAGGAGTGAGGATAGCCACCAAGAAATTATCTGTGTAGCGGAGTAAATTCACTCACAAATACTTGGCGTAGCTGTCGAGCTCAGCAGCACTGATGGTGTTGTAGCTGCACAGGGCCACGGCGGGGAAGTCCACCTGCTGCACGGGGTACGGCGCGCCCTGCGTCACCACCACCAGCGGCGGCCGGTGGCTGATCGTCGCCAAGTTGAGGAAGGCCACTACCAGGCCGCCGGCGATCGAGCCCAGAACTAACACGAAATAACTCCATCTGGGAAACGCGAAAATTCATCATTTCTTTTCACCTTGAACTCTTGAACCTTCATGATTTCATTACGTTTTTAGGGTTCCCTAGCCAAATGGCAAAAAACGGAACCCTTATATATTCGTCACGTCCGTCTGTCTGTCTGTCTGTCAGTCCGTCCGTATGTCACAGCCACTTTTTTCCGAAACTATAAGAGCTTGCTTTGACGACAATCATGCCTGTGAAACAGAGCAATGATGAGCTCTAGGTTAGAGCATTTGCCTAGTAGATGCCTATTCACTCTTGCCCTGAAGGTTCTGAATTCAAAACACGGACGCTGGAAGGGCATTCCATACCTTAGCGGTTCGTATCAGAAACGGTGAGCAGAAACGCTTCGTATCTATGCCCACATATAATGTCTACCTACCCAGTAAGTATATTATAATGTGGCCTGACTTGGCCGTGATAGCTTAGTGGTTAAGAGTCTGCCTTCTAGTCGGGAGGTAGGGAATTCGATCCCGGGTACGCACCTCCAAGTTTTCGGAGCTAAGCATTACAGTTTGTTTTAACGGTGAAGGAAACATCGTGAGGAAACTTGCATGCCTGAGAGTTCTTCATAAAGTTTTCATAGTGGTTTCAAGTCTCCCAATCCACACTTGGCTAACGGGGCGGAAAACATTGTGAGGAAACCTGCATGAGAGTTCTCATAATGTTCTCAAAGGTGTGTGAAGTCTGCCAATCCGCACCGGGGCAGCGTGGCGGACTATGACCTAAACCCTTCTCATTCCCAGAGGAGACCTATGTTCAGGTCAGCTGGAGATGGGTTGATCATGATGACAGACTTGCTGGTGCGCAAACCTGATAAACCTCGGGTTCCTTGCATCAGCGACAAACCGCACGCCTTCCATGGAGCAGTGTGTGAGCAGGTCCCGCATGGCGTCGCGCAGGCTCAGCCGCACGCGCCGCTCGCAGCCCGACGCCGCCGCCACGCGGTAGCGCCACGCCCGCGCCACGTCCAGCGGCGGCTTCACCGCCTTGCGTGACCATAGGACTGGGTCCACCGTGCGCATCGTGACGAGTGGAGTGGAAAATGCAGGGGAAATCGATTTAGTTAAGTTTAAGCTGGTCGCTCACAGGACTTACAGCTATGCTGTGTCACTGGTCAGTGGTCACGTGACTGGAGAAAAATACCTACGGTGGCGCGTCCCTTCAATGGCTCCCGCGTTCTTCACTACATAGTAGGTACTTATAAAACAAAGTCGCTTCCCATCGTCTGTTCCTCAGAAGTCAGAACGCTTAGATCTTAGAAGTCTTCTTCGTTTCTTTCATCAATAGAAAGAGGGATTCAAAAAACACCTACCTACTTAATACTATTTATAATTTTTATGATAGTGTTTTTACCTACACTTCAAGAAAATTTCTAAATAACTTTTTTAAATACATATCAAAGAGCTGCTTGGAAATATGGGCATTTTTTTAAAAAAGTATAATTTCGATAAGCAAAGTGTCGGTACTACAGTCGCTTCAGTACTGACTGAACATACATGGCACTGGCAGCAAAGCGAACGTGGGTGGCCCGTGGCCTAGCAGTCAGGGCGTCCGGCCACGATTCTCAAGAATACGTAGTAGGTTCGAATCTTGCCGGTCCATAATTTTTGATAAGCATGGACGACACAAATTTTAAACCCCTATTAGGGGTAGAATTTACAAAAATCCTTTCTTAGTGGATGTCTACGTCATAATAGTGCCTCAGTCCGATCCGTCCAGTAGTTTGAGCTGTGCGTTGATAGATCAGTCAGTAATTTAGTCAGTCAGTGAGCTTTTCCTTTTATATGTATCTTTAGATTATTTAGAATTAGCCCCACATCAGGTTAGTTTTTCTAACCCATATGAAGTTTGTAAAAAGAAGTACTTCGCCTGTTGGGCGTACAGCTTTATGGTTTCGTGACCAAACTTAGTCATTGAAATATTCATTTACAACTGCAATTAATAAAATCATAATTACAGGCTAATTAAAATTCTGTTAAATATTTTATAAGGGGTCAAAATAAATAAAACAGCATTGTATATACAGACAGACATTTTCTACAATAGTATTTACTTTATTGTTCACATTTCACAATAATATCTATAAATAATCTATTTATATATTTGAGATTTCATCACGATTGGTTACAATTAATGTCATTTTAATAAAATAGAGTTTATGTAAATATAGGTAAACATACTATGGTAAAGCTTTTTGACAAAATAATTTGAGGGGTTATCGTACAATGCAATTACAATCTACTTCGACTGCTTTTGTGAAAAAAAATTTTTTTTTTTTGCCTTGAAAATTATACAACGTTGTAAGGCTTGCATCCCAGGGAATATGGGATGCATTTTTGACGGCTTTTTATCCTGGAAAAACAACGTGTTCCCACGGGGTTTTTGAATTACTTATAATATAATAAAGTTCAAAGAAAATTATGATTGCAACTACGTTCCACAATAAACCTTCTAGAATTGACAATTTATATAGGAATTTCATTAAATGCATTGTAGTGTAAGAATTGTAAAAATATTTAATATTTTATTATAAGTATTGATTATACAGTAAAAACTATACTTTACAATTGTAATAAATACCAATATATTGTACAATTCTTAGATATTTACAACATGAATACTGATTAGGTAGCGTTTACAAATATTTTTGAACTGGAGAGACCCCCATTTGATGGGTGGTCGAGAATGGTAACTTAACACTATGCACCTTTGGCGTCGAACTAACAATAAATAAAAATATTTTTTTTAGCTTAAAAGTAAATCGTTTGGTTCTATTCAATTATTTTTGGAATCATATCAGTACAATAAGAATTAATAGAGATTTAACAGTTCAAGCTCTAACTACTTGAATATTTTAACTTAGGTATCACTTAGGTCCGGTATCCTCCAAAGTGGAGAAGGTTGACGACGTATTTAGCAGACCAATCAGATAAGTGATAGATGATGTAATAATTTCTCATATCATTTATCAGTAATCTGATTGGTGTGTTAAACACATCTTCGGATATCTCTGCTTTGGTGGCTACTGGGCCAAGTTTAAATTGTAATATGGTTAACATCAACAGCAAAAAGACAAAAATTAAAAAATACTATGTAGGTAAATGAGTCAGTGAGATAAAACTGTCTAAGAAAGCATACTATAAGCGTACCTACAATAAATAACATCATTTAAATTGTAAATTTCGACAATTGCTACCAAATCCTACTGTTACTTATAGCATCTTTACTTCAACAGCTTTTTATAATTTCTGATAGGGAGGTTTTTTAAAAACCTATCTTAATGCTAAGTTCGTCTTCAGGCTTGTGGTCATACAGATTTTATGTCAACTTCCAACTTCAATACAATACAATTCAATTCAAATTTCTTTATTGCGAATATGGGTATCCAACAGATCAGCGACCGAAAATTTCGTAAGCCCATTAGTTAGTTAACTGAAGAGACTAGAACCCCAGATTGCCACATAATTTGCTGATGGTTATTTTCTTGTTCAGATAAAAGTTGACCCTTGACTGCCGTCTCATCTGTGATGATGCAGGTGGAAGCGGGCTAACCTGGAAGGTTTATCTAACCTATAACCTCTGGTTGTGGTATAGCAGCATCTGTTTGTAGTCGCGTTAGACGACAGCGGGGAGCGGTGCGAGGTGGCGGGCGGGGGGCGCGGGTCACAGGTGTGCCACGAACAGCAGCATCGACAGCAGCAGCAAAGACACGCCACCCACGCTCACTCGCGATGACTTCGATAGGATGCTCTTCCCTGGAAGACAATGCGAGAGAATTACTTGAAAGATGATTACTGGGAGATTTAATGATGGTGCACATCCAGTTTCCAAACTATCATTTAAAAAAAACAATACATTTTAGGTCCTGTAATCGACCGTAATAATAGAAATCTTCCGTCTGGGCGAGTGTCCAGCTGCAGTGGGCCAACGTTGTATCTTGGAATGTGTATACACAATCCAATATTAATAACTATTTGCCTTATACGTCTTTTAGTTTTAGTGATTTAGTGTTTTTCAAATCAGCAATGTATAGCGTGGAAAACTCGGGTCAGTGCCCCACCTACGAGTCCTACGACGCATCATTGAACCCGCGGCCTCTGTCTACGCAATGTTCATTGACCTATAGCGTTCTAATTACGTCCTGTATATATAGGCTTTAGGGATTAACACATCGTTAGCGCGATTCAGACTTAATTTACTCACATCGCTCAGCAAGCTTCTTGTAGCAGCAGCAGTCTCGGAGCCGCACGTAGCGCACGCAGTCATGAGCCAGCGGGCGGCAGCGGTGCGGGCCCACGTAGCAAGTGTGCGGCAGCCAAGGGAAGGGCTCAGGCAGGAACTGCCGCTCACAGCAGCAGTGATCAGCCAGGACTCTGGTCTCGCAGTACTCCATCTCTCGTTGAGAACAAACGCCGCATCCTACTCTTGTTGCTTGAACTGAAAAGGAGAGAATGTGTTTACTATGTAATATCATAACTAGCGAAAGTTTGACGTTTTACTTCTGGCAAAACCAAGAATACTGACCAGACTTTCTCTAAACTGCCATCACACCGTACATCAGATGATGGTCGTGACATCGTCCGCGTGGATTTAGGTTTTTTTTTTAAATACCCGTGGGAACTCTTTGATTTTGCGGGATATACGCCTATATTATGTTACTCTACGTGATCTAATCAGAAATGAGGAGATCCGTAGGAGTACCAGAGTAACCGTTATACTCGTAGCTCAGTGGGTTGCTGAAGCTGAAGTGGCAGTGGGCAAGGTAGATAATTCGAAAAATCGAAAGTGCTGGAATGGCGACCTCGCGCCAGAAAGTGCTGGAATGGCGACCTCGCACCAGAAAGTGCTGGAATGGCGACCTCGCACCAGAAAGTGCTGGAATGGCGACCTCGCACCAGAAAGTGCTCGAATGGCGACCTCGCACCAGAAAGTGCTGGAATGGCGACCTCGCACCAGAAAGTGCTGGAATGGCGACCTCGCACCAGAAAGTGCTGGAATGGCGACCTCGCACCAGAAAGTGCTGGAATGGCGACCTCGCACCAGAAAGTGCTGGAATGGCGACCTCGCACCAGAAAGTGCTGGAATGGCGACCTCGCACCAGAAAGACCCCCACTAGGTGGACGGACGACATCAGGCGAGTCGCAGGGAGTCGCCGGATTCAGGCGGAGCAAGACCGTGGCGAGTCCCTATAATACGAGTCCTAAGTCCAGCAGTGGACGTCTATCGGTTGACGATGATGATAAAACCGATATGCACGCAAGCTCTATCTTTGTACCTAAAGTCAAGAGACAGACACACTTTCGCATTTATAATATTAGTATGGATATTGTATACTGTTTCTTATTAGATATTCTGGTCAGCGCCGGACGCGCAGGCCTCTTCGCAACGCATTCGAATGGCATATCGATTGTGTAACGACAGACGAGTGCCCCGAGAACAATGCCTGCCACTGATCAGTTACACGCATAATTATTTGCGTGATTTGGCACAGGTGTCATCGCAGTCATTCACAATGTTGAAGATGGAATTCGGAATACTTCGGTAATGCCTGAGCGTGAAAATTATGCCTAAGTAAACAAGAAAAATAAGAAAAGTTGAATGTTGTTTTCTTCAGCTGTGTTCTGCTCGGTCGAACTAATTAATGTTGACGAGAATAGATTGTTCTCTAGAAGAAAGAGCAAATAGGTACTTACTTATTGCAATAAAAAAATATTTAATATATATATATTTTTTTTTTTTTTAAATTTCCACACAAACAGAAAAAACACAATATTGGTTTCTTCGTATAGGTGCGTTAAGGACATGAATTAAAAATTCAAACAGTTAATAAAATGCAAGAACACCTGTTTAAAACTAGTTGTCCCGCCCAAGCTTCACTGAAGTGGAATTTTTGAAAATCCGTGAAGAGGTGCAATCTTCAAAAATCCTAAAAAAAAATTTACCCAAAAGCCTAAATGCCAATTTTCTTAGATATAACTAGAAAAATAACGGACCTTCATACAAACTTTCATCCCCTATTCAACTTAGTAAGCGCCCAAGTTATAAAAGGAACATACTTACTTTCAAAATTACAAGTTTCTTACCCCTTAGGCTGTTGATAAATCTTCTTTTATACAGAATAGATAGATGTAGATTATAGATACTACCTACTTGCTCTTAAATAATAGCGCCTTTCTTTCGGTTTTGATCTATTAGAAGCAAAAAATAATAATATGCTACGTGCCCAGTGACAACAACAAATCGAAGGCTGCCTGATTTCTTGCGAAAAATTTGCGACCACTCGTGCATGAAATGTACCAAAGAGTCCATGAATATTTTTTTCACGTAATTTCAATGTAATTCATGGTAAGTAGATGTAGAAGAAAAAGTTCAGTGTTGTAATTTGTAACTAGTAAAAATTATTATTATTTATTGGCTGCAATTAACTGAAGTAACAAAATCAAATCCTCGGCCCTAGTATCATTAAAACTTAAGTAAAATAGATGAAGTTTATTAATCATTATTATAATTTTAGTACTCACATTATTTTTATACGCTTAGTAAAATTACGTTTAGTAATCACAAACATATGGATTTATTATTTATTCACACACCTTGAGAACATGGAAAACACTCTCAGGTATGCAGGTTTCCTCACGATATTTATTTAATTAAAACGCACATAACTCCGAAAAGTTAGAGGGCGTGCCCAGAATCGAACCCCCGACCTCCGATTAGGAGGCGTACGTCCTATCAAAGCTTTTTAATATAAATATATAAAAGGAAAAGGTGTCTGAATGGATGATCTATCAACGCACAGTTCAAACTACTGGACGGATCGAGCTGAAATTTGGCATGCAGATAGCTATTACGACATAGACATCCGCTAAGAAAGGATTTTTGAAAATTCAACTCCTAAAGGGAGTTAATAAGGGGTTGACATTTATGTAGTCCACGCAGACGAAGTCGCGAGCATAACCTAGTATTAATTATAAACTTAAGAGATCTAAAATGTGATAATTAATTCACACCAATCTAAGGTCTACTTGAGGAAAATACTCATCAAGTAAAATCGTGATCAAATATCAAGAAAATGCAATAACTAAGGGAAGAATATCAGGTAGACGTATCAATAACAAACCACTAACAAATCAGTTTAGTAGATAAGTAGTATAATCATGTTGACATTGTGGAAGGCTGCTGTAACAATAGGTTGACGGTCACACAGTGCTGTGTCACTGCAACCTTGGTCACCCCGTTCGGAAACCTTATAATTTGCAACCACTGCGCGGCTCGAGACTCGAAAATTGCTGCGGACAAGGCCTTCGTTTGCAATCAGCGACGGGGACAAAAAATATCGTCGATGTTATTAAATTAGCGGAAAATAATTTCATTTTTTAAAGTTCCGTACCTGAAGGGTGCCAACGGGACCACATGGTGCGTTTTCAGTGACGCGGAGCTAGGTGGAGTGGAGCGGGGCGGACCGTGAATTGATCAATCAACAGGTTCCACTCACAGTAGAGATTTCGAACACTGTGATAACCCAACTCACGGTCCGCTCCGCTCCACTCCGTCCAGCTCCGCGTCAGTGGAAACGCATCCTATTACTTAGCCTCCGCTGTCCGTCCTCCGTTCGTCCGTCTGTTTGTCAGCGGACTATAATATCTCGTGAACCGTAATAGGTAGAGAGTTGTCACAGTGTGTATTTATATTGCCGCTATAACAGCAAATGATTAAAATTTCAAAAATTCTTGTACGATGGTACGGCACCGTACGGAACCCTTCATGTGCGAGTCCCACTCGCATTTGACTGGTTTGTATTATATTCATCATCCCGAGTTGAATACGTCCCTACTTATTACTCTGGAAAATAGTTTTTTTTTTTTTTTTTTTTTTTACTCATCTTATCATAGTCATCTCTTGATTAAATTTGTAATTTAGTTCTTAATTGTTAATTAATGTTAATTGCATTTATTAATAAGCTCAAGGTACTCCCTCCTAGACATGCAATGATTGTGCTGTAGAAATATTATCATCATCAACCGATAGACGTCCACTGCTGGACAAAAACCTACTTCCACGCGGACGAAATCGCGGGCATCAGCTAGTGTAAAATAAATTCTCTACAAAAACTAATCCAAGAGTTCTGCCAAGGGATACAAAACTATCTCATGCCAGGGATCCGTAGCCGGGAGCTCCCGATTAATCACATCACACACCTTTGCGCCAGCGAGCAAAACCATGAAAGAATCATGAGTCATAATTTCAAGTCGTTGTGGTGACTATAGTGACGCTGACGTCATCAGCGGTAGGGTTCGGCACCCTTGTCACACTTGTGATTACATTTCCGACTCGCTCGAGGATCGATACAATCACCCTTCCCTGCTACGGACGAACCAACTGACAACTTTTTGCTCCCTTGCCTTGCGATAAAATGGATACAAGAACATTTGCATCAATTTTGTTATGCCAATATTCTCCGATTCTACATGGTTTTCCATTATCATTTCTTCTGAAGACCTAAACTTTCAGTTTTTTAGGGTTCCGTACCTCAAAAGGAAAAACGGAACCCTTATAGGATCACTTTGTTGTTTGTCTGTCTGTCTGTCCGTCCGTCCGTCCGTCCGTCCGTCCGTCCGTCCGTCCGTCCGTCCGTCCGTCCGTCCGTCTGTCTGTCTGTCTGTCTGTCTGTCTGTCTGTCTGTCTGTCTGTCAGGTAGATCTTATAGCTGACATTTGGGGAAAATCTGAAAACCGTGAGTTTTAGGGTTAGATCACACAAAAAAATGAAATTGTGGTCATGAACTAATAATTAGTATTTTGAACTTTCGAAGTGATATCAAGTGGGGTATCATATGAAAGGTCTTCACCTGTACATTTTAAAACAGATTTTTATTTATTTTTATGCATCATAGTTTTTGAATTATCGTGCAAAATGTCGAAAAAATACGACTGTAGTACGGAACCCTCATTGCGCGAGCCTGACTCGCACTTGGCTGATTTTTATTTTTAAATCTATAGGCTGCAATTAGACCAGCTGACTTAATGATGCAGCCTAAGATGGAGCACACTTGCCTAGAAGATGCCTATTCAGTATTCACTCTTGACTTGAGTTGTCGTTATTCGGCACTAATATTTGCCTGATTTATAAAATAACTAGCTCATTCCCGCGACTCCATACGCATAGACCACACAAATTTCCAACCCCTGTTTTACCCCTTTAGGGTTTGAATTTTCAAAAATACTTTCTTAGCGGATGTCTACGACATAATAGCGATCTGCATGCCAAACAGCCCGATCCGTTCGGTAGTTTGAGCTGTGTGTTAATAGATCTGTCAGTCAGTCAGTCACTCAGTCATCTTTTCGTTTTATATATAGATTATTCGAACATGATACTATCAGACGGTATGGTATAGCATAACACAACAGTACCTGTTCAATGAAATCCAAGACAGCTACATTACACGTTGGATAATAATTTCCTTTATTAATAGTTGTTCAGTAGCCTTGGTTGCAACTGTCAGGCTATTCATTATTATTGGCATAGGACACTCGCCATTGTGGGCTGATTGCAGGGTGTGGACTGTGGACTGTGGACTGTGGACTAGAGGACCGCTCGTCACAATAATGGCGATTTCATTCCAAACATTATCTGCTAAGTATAGTACGTGATCCATAATGATATAGAGCATTATTTGCTTTGCACACAACCACCGTTTTTCTCCTAAAATTAATTTTATACAAAGTCCCGCAAATTGCTATTGCGCTGGAACCATGTCTCATTAACGATGACGTTATGACGAAATGACGTCAGCCGAAATAAAAATATATCATCAGCTCGAAACTTCGCTAAAATGGTGGTCACGCACATTAGCAATTTGCGTGACTTATACTAGGTAATAGGTATTCTTTATTTTGCCGAGCTTGATCTATCGGCATCATCAATAACCCATCGTCGCCGGGTCACTTAGCACGGGTCTCTTCTCCGAATGAAGTGCTTAACCACTACGCTAGCCAATTGCAGATTTGAGAAGAGAAAATTATGGAAACCTCTCCGGCGTGCAGGTTTACTCACGAAGTTTTTCTTGACGGTTGCCCAATGCCTATTCACTCTTGATTTAAAGGTAACTATAGGAAAACTGATGCTGAAAGATCTTTCCCAGCGGTTCTAACGTAATATGAAGATTGGTAAATTTGTTCGGGTGGATTGGAAAAACTCGCTTTGGGCGATAACAGGTAACGAAGGTGTAAAAATCTTACGCCAAAGTATATACCTACATATTATAAAGTCAATTTTTTTATATTTTCTTCAAAATATGTAGTACTAGAAGATACCCGCGACTTCGTACGCGTGGATTTAAGTTTTTCAAAATTCCTATGGGAACTTCTAAAATTTCCGGGATAAAAAGTAGCCTATGTCCTTCCCCGGGTTGCAAGCTACCTCTGTTGAGCGGTTGAGCGGTGGAGCCGTGAAAAGCTAGCAGACAGACAGACAGACAGACAGACACCCTTTCGCATTTATAATATTAGTATGGATTAGAAATCACGTCATGCATTGTCAGACACTGGCAACTCTCTGCCAGACACCCTTAAACTTTAACAACAGACGGCTGTCTGAAATCGCATTCCTCATATTTTTTTTATAAATTACTAGCTTATGCTCGCGACTCCGTCCGCGTGGACTACACAAATTTCAAACCCCTATTTCACCCCCTTAAGGGTTGAGTTTTCAAAAATCCTTTCTTAGCTCTTCTCTTAGTCATAATAGCTACCTGCATGCAAAATTTCAGCCCTATCCGTCCAGTAGTTTGAGCTGTTGCGTCGATAGATCAGTCAGTCAGTTAGATACAATCTTCCGCAGTAGTCGCAGTAAGCTGATACCTCCGTTTACGCTGATTGTCCACTTCAGTCTAATTAGCCTCAGCGGCGGCGCTCAGAGAAAATTATAAGAGTCATTTAATTTAATTCCCGCGCAAAACGAATGCTCACAGCCACGTCCGCCATGATGAGGCCTTAATCATCACCTTCGTGTAATTGCATAAGTGTATTGTCAACTACATGCGCTCACTCCAAGGAACCACTGTTATCGTTTTGTCATTCTGTCGATGTCACGATAATAAACCTTCTACCTACCAGCGGCGAAGAGTCAATATAACACGATTCCTATCGGCTTCCCCTTTAAGAATTGGCATAATATAGCGTAAGTAGGTACTATTCACATAAATTCGGTAATACGTTCGTAAATACAAAGGTTCAATCATCACAAATGCTAATTTTTTTTTGTTATTACTAATTTAAGTTAAAAGCATATCAGCTAATGTAGGTAAGTAACATACACCTACAGTCCTACACCATACAAGCCGTAAAATATCGGATTCCCTAGTTAGATTTTTGCTTAGTATTTATCTCTTTCATTTCCCTAGCGAAAGCGAAAGGAGCGAACTAGGTCTGTCTCGCTCTACGTTTGGAGCCCACCAATTTAATCTGGCCCAGTAGCGAATACGAATTTGGAACTCTGACAGGTCAGACAAATTTGACGTAGTTAAGCCGCTAGAATCCGAGTTACCGTATTATACCTCCAAATTAAAAATTATATTAATAGTATTATTTTAACAGGTACATGCTACTATTTTGAGTATTTTGTATTTTGAAGGGTGATTTGATATTGATTTTGATTGTTTATTATTTGTTTTTGTGAAGCGTCCATGCACGTTACGTAACGATAGTAATTTTTCTAAATCGAGTTTTGAAAACAAAAAGCGTCTTTAATCGATGGGGAACACAGCTGATATTCTTTTAGGTAATTAGGTAGGTAGGTACCTTTCCGGCTTCCCTTTTTCAGATTTTCACCCTTCGCCACTGCTACCTACTCTAATTTCCTAAACTTGATAAGAACATGTTCCTTACAATCCCTCATTCAATACCTATAAGAATACCTTTAATCAACTACATGATGCCTGCCAGCCTCCCTCTCCGCTCCCTGCGACTCGCTTCTCCATCCACCAAGTGGGGGGTCATTTAACGCTGCGCTTTCCTGTGCGAGGTCGCCATTCCAGCACCTATGCTTTTTCAATCAATCAATCAGACTGTTTGCGTCCAATTTTGGGAATAGGCCTTCCCAAGAGCGCGCCATCACACACGTTCCTTCGCCTTCCTCATCCACCCACTTCCCACTACCTTCTTTTAAGGTCATGCGACTTGTCCGTGTGAAGTTAGGTTGTTAAAAATCGCGTGGGTACTCTTTGATTTTCCGGGATAAAAAGTAGCTTATGGACTTTCCAGTATTTGACCCATCTGAGCCAGACTCTATCCCTGCAAAAAACCACGTCAATCCGTTGCTCCATTGTGGCGTGATTGAATAACAATCCAACAAACAAACAATTTTCGCATTTATAATACCTACTAGTATGGAGACACTATAGGTACTATGTCTTATTACAGTAAGTACTAGTCAATCAGTAATAGTAAATAATTTTTTCGCAAAAACGTAGAAGCCTGTCGAGTGTCGTAGAGTCGTAGACAATACAATAATTATAACTAACTAACACAAGGGCTGTGGGAATCATTCCATTATGTCTGCGCTCGCGCAATGGTATTTCACTTCTGACACGTCATGACAGAAAAAGTGTATGAATGATGAAAGTGAATAAGTAGCTATAGATACATTGAAAGACGATTGAAGTTTATAAGAAAGATGAGTATGATGAAAACATTAAACGAAATTAGGTACCTAAACCATTGGTCTAGGGTGCCTATGTAGAATATAAGACTGACATATCAATGGGCAGCATAAAACGCAGGGTCTAAAAACATTGACTTATTATAGTAGTATATCATATCACTGTCTAAAAACTTAAGATTTGGTTTAGACCTATACTAAACTATACAGAAGGACTAAAGAAGGACTCAAAAATTCTATCAGAAAGAAGCCTTAAGACGGTTAGCTAATCTGAACCAAGAATGTCCAGTACCCGGCAGGAAATGTTGTACATCGACCTTTAGAAAGAGATAGCGGTTTCGTAGAGCGTTGTCTCTGTCGTTGAGACCGACAAAACGACACATAGATATGAGTGTCAGAGACAACGCTCTACGAAGCCAAAATCTCTTTCTAAAGGTCGATGAACAATATTTTCTGCAGGCTACCGTATGGAGCGTGAAAGCAAAAGTGCTAGAGTTAATGCAGCGCAACAAGAAATGTGGTGTAACACCAATCAGCGGCAATCAATTAACTCTAGCTATAATTAAACAAATGACAATGATGGAGTTGACTCACTCGTAAACTATTGTGCTCACTAATTGAATGAGTGTACACAACTTCTGGAAGTTTACGTCTTCTCTTTGCAAGTTTATCTGTTTATTTAGGATATATTTCGGAGAGTGTGCTCAGGAACTTTTCGATCTTGTCCCCCCTTCACCATTTTACTACTGAACCGCAAGACGTCGGGCGAGTTTCCATCCTTATGTCATCGACATTCCATCTACACGCACGAAACGTTTTGCGTCATCATTCCTCATACGCATGGCTAAGGTTTGGAATACTCTTCCACGATATGTTTCCTAACAATTACGACCCGGGTATCTTTAAAACAAGAGTGAAGTGGCATCTTCTAGGTAAACGCGTTCCATCTTAGGCCACATCATCACTTTCCATCAGGTGTGATTGTGGTCAAGCGTTTGCCTATAATGAATTTAAAAAAAATTAGGTATGTTTTAAAAATAGCAATTAAGTAGGTTTGAAATAAGCAGAGACTGGGTAAACCGAGAAAGTTTTAAGAAGAATAAGAAAGCCTTTTAAGCATATTCAGAAACTACTGCTTCAATAAATGATTGTAAAAAAGCAAAATCTCAACATTCCGTGCAAAAGAATTTGCTGTGCAGAATTCTTGTGCCTACTGTTTATACTTTGTAGTCTATCGGTGTCACAGCATTAGTTTGAATCTGACCTTGGAGACAATTGTGTTAATTCGTATCTTTAATCCCGCCGTCCTCGTTCCTACTGCGCACCAATTACATCCTCCACTTACCTATTGTATATTCTGTGACTTTACGTTGGGGTATATTGTATCATTCTTCCGAGTCGCTAGCATATGGAACGCCCTTCAGGCATCAGTTTTCCCCTCCAATTTTAATATGGGGACCTTCAAGTCAAGAGTGAATAGGCATCTTCTAAGCAAGCGGGCTCCATCTTAGGCTGCATCATCACTTGCCACCAGGTCTGATTGCAGCCAAGCGCTAGTCTATAAATAAATAAAAATTAGGTTCCTGGTTATTTACTTACTGTCTTCCAGGTTTAGCAGGGCAGCAGCCTTCCTCGCGTCGGCGGTGGAGACGTCATGCTCCACGTAGTACTCCTCGTACTGCACCACCACGTCCGGCTCGCTCCAGCGCTCAGAGTCATTGGCGCGACTCACATTGCTCGGCCCGATGCCTACTGACCTCGTACCAGAGATGGGACGTACCTGAAAATGTTTTGGAATTATGAAGCACATCTTTCAAACCTCTGCCACTCCATTGCCTGTGTGGAAGTGCACAATCATTTTTCTAAGGGACTGTCATCATCACTATCCTCATGAACCCATCGTCAGCTCACTCACTCACACCCATAGAACGTATTTTCGGTTTGACATTTTGATGCAATACGCTAGAGAATTGAAAGTTGAAACCCGCGTCGTTTCTGCCAATTCGAAATAAGAAAATGTCCAAAAACAAGACTCTTCAAGGAATCAAAAGTAGCAGAAGCGTATACATGAAACAATCCAAACCCCTGAAAATAGCAAGTTTTTCTGCTCTCCTATAAAGTTGCTAATTTCATCTTTCGTAAGTATTAGGATTTAAGCGATGTTTTTTTTTTATTTAGACCAATTTTTTAAAATCTAAGTATATGTACCTACATATGTAAAAGGAAAAGCTGACTTACTGACTGACTGACTGATCTATCGACGCACAGCTCAAACTAGGAAAGATCGGACTGATTTTTTTCAACTCGATCTTGAAATTCGTAAAGGCCACGCGGACGAAGCCGCGGACGAAGCCGCGGACATAAGCTAGTATTACAATAAAACTTAGAGCTAGCCTTATCTAATGGTGCTAAGAATACTGGCTGCATCTCCGCGCTGGACAGCCAGGCTGATCCGTTGCGCAAAGAATGAGCGAGCCAGCCTTTCTGTCACCAGATGAGGCTCTGAATCGCGGTAAAATGTACGATGAAAAGAGTCTGCACATACCAGAACCTCAGGCACTCTGAAGATGACGTCCGCGCTCGCCGGTGGCAGCAGCGCAAGCGCGAGCGCGCGCACCAGCCACGCGAGCAGCGCGCGCCGCATCCCATCGCACTCCGCCGCCCACACCGCCCCGGGCACGCTGCAAATAGGAACACTTATATACACTATAGTCACACCCAAACCAAGGCACGGTCTGCACCTACGTAGGCGAAATCCCACGGACACGTATAGTCCGCGACAGTCGAAGTGGCAATCGGGGTATGAGACGGGGGAACGCTCCGCACACCCGCAAGTCACACGCGCTCGCCCGCACTGGCTTAGCGCGGGGGCTGTGCGGATATGCGGGGCGTTCCTTCCTCGATTGCCATCTCAACCTGCCGCGTATTATAATCCGAATCTCGTTTGTAATCCGAAACGCTTTTCCTGCATCAGTTTTCCCCGCCACTATTAATATAGGTCCTTTATAACCTTTAAGTCAAGAGTGAATACGCATCTTCTGTGCATCATCACTTGCTAGCAAATCTGATTGACCCCAAGCGCGGGTCTATAAATAAAAAAAGGCTCTCCATCCTGACTCCATAGTCCATATGCACTATGACTACCAATACACACTATTCGTACCAGTGATTACATAATATGGATAAGACTTGGTCATTGGTCGCTAACTATGGGCTTCATAAGAAAGCTCAGAGTCACTCAGCGGACGATGGAGAGAGCTATGTGCGGAGTTTCTCTACGTGATCAAATCAGAAATGAGGAGATCGGTTGGAGAACCAGAGTAACCAACATAGCTCAACGGTTTGCGAATCTGAAGTGGTTTATTCAAGAAGCAGGAATACTTTACTGGCTAAAACAGGACAGGATGGAATGTGAAGTTAAGAAACTCCGAAAATTATCTCAGACATGTTGTTTTATTCTGATGTTTTCCTATTCTCAAAAGGGATAAAGCGTTGACGAATTTTGTTTTACAGAAAACTCATAGGTGCTTGTATCCAAGGTACCTATTAATTATCTGGCAATTTAATTAATTTTTATGTAATGAGCAACTAATTTTATGAATTAAGCAATTGTATCTATTAATTTAGCTGTAGATTATATTTATTAAATAGTGGTTAATGTTAAAAGTTTGTAATGTAGGTAGCTTATTGTTAACACAATCGGAGACTTACGTAATGCTGTATATGCCTATAATTGATGATTGTAGTAGGACTGGAATTGTTTGTGACATGTTTTTAATATTTGTGAATGTTGTTACAATTTATCGTTGGCATATCTAATAAAAAAAAAAAAAAAAACTAGCCCTATATTTTTGGTGGCGCGCTCTTGGTAAGACCTATGTCCAGCAGTGAACGCAAACAGGCTGATGGATTGGATTGGATAGCCATATAATACACCCACTTACTTGTAGAGTTACAAAACCATTCAAGACATCTTTCACAATTACGACCACAAAGAGTAGTAATGTAATCCTCAATGACATACGTTCGGCTAAACATAATCTTACTTTACAATCATTCCCACATATCCGATTTCCGAGCACACTTTGAAACTGATTCCTGAAACCTAACCTACCACCGTTCTCGATCAATTGATTCTTTACGATTCTTTACGAGCTCAAACTACTGGACTAATCAGGCTGAAATTTGACATGCAGATAACTATTATGATCACGCACAACAGACGGACACGTTTAAGTGCGGAAACCAGCCCAGAGTGAACTATTATGATGTAGACATCCGCTGAGAAAGGATTTTTGAAAATTAAACCTATTAGGGGGTAAAATATGGGTTTGAAATTTGTGTAGTCCACGTGGACGAAGTCGCGAGAATAAGCTAATCATTAAATAACTAAGTAGATACCTAAGTATTTATGAGCTTAAGAAAACTGGGACAACCCTCCACCTCTCATGGCCCCACCACAACCTCTCGGTTATATGGGCCGAAACGCGGGAGGGCGCTCGTTCGGTACCTACATACTTGCTCTTGGCGTTATCCCGGGGCGTCTTCTTGACTCCCTACAAATTATTTTGTCTCTTCCTTGTCTCTTTTAAGAAAAGACAGAGTATTTTGCAATCCAAGACAGACGTATTGGAAATCATAATTCAGTTGCGTGTCAATAACTTCACCTCCGGCTGCCGCCAGTTGGCGCTGGACGCGGCGTGGTGGTGAATACAAACGACCTTTGATCGCATACAGAACCATCGCGAGATTCCTAAGTAGGCTTTGCGGATTCCGCACGATGATTTAGTGTAATGGACTGTGATAACAATGGGGCAGGAATTGCAAAAGAAACGTGCCAGAGGTACCTAATGACGAATCAACGGCTCGATTACCGTAAAATGACATCTATAGGGTACTATAGGCCCTCAGTGCCTATGCACCACGGAGTACAAATATCTATCCACGGTAGGAAGTCCAGTGGGGTGAACTCAATGTCTAACACTGAATGATATCCACGATTCTCATTTGACATTTATTTTTAATCCACTGAAGGTTTTCTATAAATTTTAATATCACTCAGTGAAGCAGCAATGTAGAAAAAGTAATCTAAATATATAAAAGGAAAAGGTGACTGACTGACTGACTGACTGACTGATCTATCAACGCACAGCTCAAACTATTGGACGAATCGGGCTGAAATTTGGAATGCAGATAGCTATTATGACATAGGCATCTGCCAAGAAAGGGTTTTTGGAAATTCAACCCCTAAAGGGGTGAAATAGGGGTTTGAAATTTGTGTAGTCTACGCGGACGAAGTCGCGAGCATAAGTTAGTGTCAAATAAGCTCAGTGTCTATCATTCATCAACACTGAGTTACCAAATCCACAGAATATTCACCCCGCCGCGCCGCTTGCCGCGCCGCCCGCCGCGCCGCTTGCCGCGCCGCCCGCCGCGCCGCTTGCCGCGCCGCCCGCCGCGCAGCCCGCCGCGCCGCGGCCGCTACGCCGCGCTGGAGCATTTTACTAGCCCATTACCCTAACTAACGCCAACTATACGTAGATCGGTAGATACCCTATCTAAGCTAAGCTGATTCATAAATTCATGTAATCTACCGCCCGCGACAGCTTGATCTAGCAGTTGTTGGATTAATAACTTTTTAATTATAGGTACCTAAATTACACCTTTCTCTTTTCATAAGGAAAAGATCAGCTTCTTGCATTAGAATTGTTTCAAAACAAAGCAAACCCTAAACTTAGATTAGTAAGGTTCGGAGACTGCCTGACTCCTGAGCGTAGCAAAGGTCAATCCTTAAAGACCGTAAAATTCAAATAGCATCACGAGTGGCAGTAGCTAATTACAACGCAAGTCACGGACCCTTAGTACACGGTAGGGCGATGTGTCAGTGGGTGCCGAGACCGAAAGGGCCGAGCGTGACATGGGGTGGTACCGTTACATACACGTGCTGGCATTAGAGGGACAACTGGGCACTCAGTACGGCTAGCTAGGCACAACTTGATACTAGAGCTAGAGAAGCTTTTAAGGTCAATTGGCATCTTCGCGTTATTTCGTACTTCGTACCTAGGTAGGTACCTAATAAATAGAAAAGGTGTGTATAAAAGTGTGAATGGTTAAGTGTGCTAACAATAAAATCATGACTAGGTATCAATGAGAGATATTGGTCTGAGAACTATCTGGTATTAAAGTAGGTATTTTTAGACAACTTTTATTACAAAATTCTTAGTAGCAATAACTCATAGATACGCTTTTTAGTTTCAAAGAAATAATGTTCTTTTTGACGAGGTGTTAACTGCCGTTTCAAGTAGGTATACTACCTACCACTCCACTTACCACTACCAATATAAATGCAAGTGTGTTTGTTTGTCCTTCAATCACGTCGCAATGAGGCAACGGATCGAAGAGGTTTTTTTGCGTGGCTAAAGTTAAAGATCTGTAATCTCGTGCATCTCTACATACCGACACCTCCTACGTATAATATCGTAACTGCATTTTATCAACTTTACAGTAGAGCTTTTTAAAGTTTTGCAAGCAGATTAATGGTGCTCATGAGGTCAAATACTGTCGTATAGGAACCAAATTTCGCATACAGCTACATTTTTATGAGTGGAACATTACCTTTGAAAAGGTTACTTGATTTTTTTGCCAGATTTCCTTAAAATTCACATACGATATTTTACTTTGGAAAATTGCAATCGTATTTTATTGTATATAGTACTTACTATAATTTACGTCGAACATAATGTAGGATTAAATAATTTTTGCTACACATACGATAATTTACATTCATACTAATTAAATAATAATGTGTATTACGAAAGTATACTATAGATTAAAGTCATTATAACGTAACGCGGGTAATATATTGAGGAATAATTTCTTTCCTTAAACTAAAATATAATGTATTTCATAATTACAACAGTCCAAATGAACATCAACTACTCTCGAAAACTTAAAAACTAATCAATGCTTTTTTCATTATTATTATGGTTGTAATATTACTAGTAGTGGTATATTCGAAAACATTATTAAATCCCTATAATTACGGAGACAATTTTGAAATAATATATATAATAATTTAATCCGCGACACAAAAATCTCTTTCAGAAACTAAAAATATAATAAACTTTCTTTACTTATTGGTCGTAAGTATAATAAACTTAACTGCTCAGTCTTTAAAATTACAAAACTAGTAAAACAATCAAAAAAAAAATTCTAAAAAATTAAGCCAAATCCAAATTAATTGCCAATTTTATTCTGGTATACTTTGGGAAAAAATCATGTAGAGCACTGGGGATGATTTGAGCCTTGCACATTAAGTCATCATTTTTGCCTTTGAAATCAGCCGTCTATGGTCACACAGAACAGTGGATACACATTGTTTCCTGGCAGATGCCTTCATAGATAAAATATGATAATCAGCAGCTAAATCATTTTTATAAAACAACTTAAAAGAATCTTCAGGTTTGACAAAGACGTCTCTTATTTTATTCCATTGCATTTTATCCCCATGAGTGTTTTCAACCTAATTTCCCTTTGACAATGCTTCCTAATTAAATAATCGGTGTATTTTAATTCCTCAACTATGTAAAGCTTTCCTTTTTGCTTAGCCCAGCGTACGTACGTGTACACACATTATTCATTTACTGAAAATGTGTTTAAAAACATCTTTTGACATACAGTTAAATTGATTTCCTTGAGTTTCAATGTTACCAGTCTATAAATTTAAGTAAAATAACGCTTATATTCAGTATCAGCAAAAACCTTGCGTTTTATTTGCTTCATAACCAAATTTGCCATGACCCCAAAACCTATTGAAAATCAGTATTCTTTCTTCTTCATAATATGATACGTAGGACTCAAAGATTTACCACACCTTACAGTAACCATCACTACTCTCATTAACTCATACTGCTTGCCGAAGTTTCTTAGCACTTTCCTTTTGTTGTCTTTCCATTTAGTAACATGTCAACGTCTGATAATTCCGTTTCTTGGGTTGTTCTTCTTTTTCCTAGAAGTTTGTATGAGGACGAAGACAATGGCGAGTTTGCTTGCGGAGTGTAAACCAAATTAGCTTAGGTTGAATCAACAGCCTATAGTGGTGAACAAACCAGGGACAAAAGTAGTTATCGCAATTAAAATCTAGGTAATTTATTGTCCAGTCTGGTGATGGATATTGTGTAATATTTTGAATAGCTGCTGAAAAATCTTCATCTAGTTCTAAAGGAAGGGACAAACTATTTTATAATTTTGAAATTTTATTTTTAAATACTCATTAAAACTTAACTTAATTAAAACTTTTTGCTTAACATCACTGTTCCCTACTTTGTTACGTAAGTGAAACACTATGTCTTTGATATATTTTCTTAAAACCTGATAAGCAATCCATCATTTCGTTTATTCCCACAATATTTGCGTCAGAGGGGAGTGGTGATTCTGTGAAAAAAAGTACAAAATATCTTATAATTGAGATTTTTTGAAAAGAATATTGTTGTAAGTTATTTTTCATAGCGTAGTAAAATATCTTAAATACAACATAGGATAGAAAATCACGAAGAAATTCCGACGTAAAGTATTGTAAGTACAAATACGGGAACCGTGTATATATTGATTCCATCGTAGAGTATCTTAAGTATATACTTACGATATTTGAAAAGTAACTAAGATCGAAGTAAAATATGGTAAGTCATACTTAAGATATTTCACTATGGGTATCATACAATTTTATATTTATATATATTTTTTGCATATTAAGATATTATTAATATTAGAGAAACACATAATTCACCTTCTATCTTCATAGAATCCTCTCCCGCGTAATTAATCGGTACTAACAGTTACGATCCGGTCCCGCGGCTCAACGATGACCCCACCCCCTCGTATTGTATGGGAACTACACCATACTACATTTTACTTCGATCAAGATGAACATACGATAATTTACAACAAAAATATTATAAAATATAAAATATTCTAGCAAAATGAATTGCGCAGCTTGTTGTGGTGTAGTAGATGCCGGAGAGGAATCCTTAATATGCAGCATAGAGGAATGTAAACATAAAACCTACCACCTTTTATGCAGTGGCACAAAAAGTTATAATTCAACTAATGCTTCTTCTTGGATATGCCCTGCTTGTGCTTGCTCCTTTAAAAGAAGCGGAGACAACAGTCTTACTCTAGTTGGATCCCACAGGATGCAGGACACAAATATAACGTTCCGAAAAAGACCCGCTGTGGTTCCGAATGACGGTGACATCCAAAATAACATTGTGATTAAAAATCTAAACTTAGAAGTTAAAAGCCTACGAGAGGAAATTTCTGAATTAAAAGGTGAATTACATCAAGCGACGTCAACAATTGCTGCTTATCACAGTAAGTTAGAGGAATTCTGCGCATCACAAACAAGTTTAATGGAGAAGCTTATTAAAGAGCAAGTGCATAATACCAATGGAAACCCAAATATACCATCTGAACCGCATGCTACCGTCACAAATGTATCCATTCCAGGTCAACCTATACCTGCACCGGCAACTACAAAATGTAACCCTTCCCAGTCTTTAGTGGCAGCCCCGCTCCCTCAAAATACCGGAGTTACTTCCCACACTTTGATTGAGAGTGCTGAGCACACCGTGCTCGGAATATCAGACAGTGAACATCACTCGAATTCAGCAAATAACACCACCGAAAGCGAGTGGACTACAGTGGCTCGTAGCAGGAAAAGCGTGCGACCACTCTCACTTCGGGGTACAGCTGGTCCGTCAGTAACATCTCTAAAAGCCGTTGAGCCACGAAAATACCTCCACCTATGGAATATGGAGTCTGACGCGAATGATGTTCTCAAATATCTTCAACAACTTTGCCCGAGTGGAACGTGTTTTGTTGAGGAGCTGAGGCCTAAAGGTAACTACAAATCTTACAAAATAATGGTGCCTGAGGCTTACTATGAGACCTGCTACACGCAAAGCGTTTGGCCGGTCAATGCTGTAATAAAACCATGGGTACAACTTCGAAAACCCGCCAATTCCCTACGTAACACAACAGCACAGTCACAGCAGCCATTTCGTGACTCCAGCCGACCAAACAATTCCCGGCATTAAGACTCTTAGCGTGTTCTACCAAAACGTACGTGGCATCAAGACGAAACTTAAAGTGTGGAGAAACAACCTATTGCAAACATCTGTAGATATCGTGGCAACCACGGAGACGTTCCTCGATCAAACAGTCATGGATTCAGAGGTGGCATGCGGTGGTTGGAGTATTTCGCGCCGAGATCGCCGCACGCCGTGTGGAGGTGTAATGATCCTTGCGCGCCACAGCATTATGATGCGCCGCCGACGAGACCTCGAAACTGATGCCGGTGAGGACCTCTGGGTGGTCTTTACGCTACACAATCGTTCTGTTTATGTTTGTGTCGTTTATATCAAACCAAGCGCAAATGACTCTGACTATTTTGATTGGTTTTGCAAAGTAGAATCATTTATAAATAACTTAAATGGATTTATTATTATTTTAGGCGATTTAAATCTTAATAGTGCCTCTCAGAATGTTAAAAACTATTTTTGTTATTTCATGTCATATTGTAATCTTTTTGAAAAAAATCACATTGTAAACTCACATGGTTCGGTACTAGACGTCATATTGGTTCGGATCCTAGCAAATAATGACACAGTGTCGGTTAACTCCTTAGAAGGCATGGTTAACCCAGATGCATATCATCCGCCCCTAGATATCTTATTTGGTTTTGAAACCCAACGCCCCAAAGATCGCATTGAACCTAGTAATATTGGTAGGGCTAGAGATTGGAATTTTAAAAAGTGCAATCATGAGGCATTGTCACAGTTACTCTATGAAACCTCGTGGAGTAATGTTATCGACTCGACTGACGTAGATACTGCAGTTCACTACTTCTATCAAACCATCTATAACTTGTTTGACAGTTGTATACCCAAGAAGATAAGATCTGGGATAGTTCGCCGCTATCCGGTATGGTTCACAAAATACATTATCAGGGATTGTGAACGTAAATTAAAACTACATAGAATATGGAAAAAGTCACAGTTGGACTCGGACTACAAAAAATTCTGCGATTTAAGGTCCAGCCTTAATAATAGAATCCAAATTGCTTATAAAAATTACATCAAAGATGTCGAGACTAATATCAGGAAGCATCCTCAAAAGTTTTGGGCTCACGTCTCGTGCTTGCGATCAAAAGGTGGTTTCGAGCCAACAGTGGATTCCAATGGCGAGCGCCTGGTGGGAACCAAAGCAGCCGAAGCTTTTGCAAAGTTTTTCTCAAGCGTATTTCTCCCCGAGGTTCCATCACTAAGTGCTTCGCAGGCTAATAGTTATGATAACAGCCAAAACAGTAATATGATATGTATACAAAATTTCTCTCCACAGCAAGTAAAGCATGGTATTACTAAGTTGAAGCCGAATAGCTCTATAGGCCCGGATGAAATTCCACCCTATATACTCAAGAAGTCCAATTATTTTGTGCTCCCCCTCTTTCATATATTCAACTTGTCTCTTAAATCTGGTACTTACCCATCACAATGGAAGCTATCAAGGGTTACCCCTATTCCTAAAACTAGAAATACCGTAGCTGTTGAGGATTTCCGCCCTATAGCAATCTTGTCTACACCGGCTAAAGTTTTTGAGAGCATACTACATGAAATAATTCATAAGCAAGTCAATGTGTTTCTCTCTGATGAACAACACGGCTTTAGGAGCAAGCGATCAGTTAATAGTAACCTATTGATATTGGTAGACTACATTTCCGAATGCTTGGATCGTGGTGGACAAGTTGATGTCCTTTACTTTGATTTTCGGAAAGCGTTCGACAGGGTCAACAATGATATATTACTATCCAAGTTGTCTAAGATTGGTTTCGCTCCCAACCTCCTACATCTAATGGCAAATTATCTGCAAGATCGAAAGCAATTTGTACGGCTTGGCATGTATGAGTCCAAACCCTACCACACTCGTTCAGGCGTCAGTCAAGGCTCTATTCTTGGTCCTCTCCTTTTCTTGATAATGGTCAATGACCTGCCATTAGTGCTGGAAAGGGCCAAGTGTTTACTATACGCTGACGACCTGAAATTGTTTATGGAAATAAAATCTGAGGCCGAATGTGTTGAACTCCAGGATGATATCGATGCTGTCATCAAATGGAGTGACGAAAACAGAATGGAGTTCAACACCAATAAATGTTCGGTCATGACTTTTGGACGCGGAAGGTGTCCAGTTTTCTTCCCGTATAAAATGAGCGGAGTTCAATTGCCCAGACAAACTAATGTAAAAGACCTGGGAGTAATATTTGACCATAAACTGACATTCCATGACCATATTTCTACACTCGCCTCCGAATCATTCCAGCGGTTGGGGTTTGTTTTGCGTAATACTCAAGATTTTCAAAATTGTTACACGATAAAACTGCTATTTGACGCTTTGGTTCGTGCCAAGCTAGAAACCAGCGCTTGTATTTGGAATCCATATGAAAGCACTTACACCTTGCTACTTGAAAAGGTTCAAAAAGCCTTTCTAAGGTATTTATATAAAAAATTGCACGGGTATTACCCATTTATGTATCCCACAAAATTTCTCCAAGGGCACTTGGGTTTCCACTCGCTCAAAACCCGAAGAGACTGCGACCAAATTGGTACAATTTGCAAGATTCTTAGGGGTGTGATTGACTGCTCTGAACTACACAACAAGCTCTGCTGCGTTTATGCACCCTCTAATTACAGCTATCTCCGCCACCGCTCCAAATTTTTCGTAAGTCCGTTTAGTCGCACGGTAGCGCGTTCCAGGTCACCCATACCGCGCACTTTGGCTGCGCTCAACGCACTGCTGAAGGAGTCCCCTCGCTGTGACATATTTGCTGACAAATGGGCTGACCTCATGGGTCAGATCTTGCACTTTTGTGAAAATTTATAATTTTGCTTTTTAAAATTTATAATTTTAAGTTGTTAATTTTTGTAAGTATGTTTATGTTAGTTTGTACTCGTATTTTAATTAGTGTAATTGGCTTTATGGCCGTTCTGATTAAATAATAAATAAATAATAATAATAATAATAATAATAATTACAGTCTTATTATCTAAGGTTCTATTGTAAATAAAAAAAATTTGATTAGGCCAAACGATAATATATGTAATAAAGTATTTGAAAATCGGTAAAAGTCATTTTCGCCAATTTGTTGGTTACGATACTATACGTAGGAGGTGTCGATACTATAAAAAAGTCGCTTCCCGCTGTCTGTATGTATGAACGCGTAGATCTTTTAAACTAGGCAACGGATTTTAATGCGGTTTTCACCAATAGATAGAGTGATTCAAGAGGAAGGTTTATAGCTATAGTTTAGTTCTCAAAAAATTAGAGATCCCTAGAGAAATTGAAATAATGTGAATTAGGTCGGAAAAAATCCTCTCATTTGAGAGTTTCCGAGGCAATGATACAACATTAGTATCTACATTGCACCCATGCGAAGCCGGGGCGGGTCGCTAGTTTTGTATATTCTGTCTTATTCATCACCGAGCACGAATTTTATACGCCATGTAATAGGTATATACATTTATATGAACGTACACTGAACCAAAAGCTATACTTATTTGCTATAATCCGCTGAAACAAGTCGAATCTGTGGTGCACCATGCAGCCGCCCTTCCACTGCTAAACATGCACAACAAACAACACAATAAACAGTGGGAGGGCGGGCGGTGCATGTCGCATGCTGCATGTTGGATCTCCGCAAAGGAACGATTGCTTCTATACAACAATGAACGTGTCTATGCTTTGTCATTGATCGTATCTATTCGATCTATTCGACGTTCACTTTGAAACTTGAGTCCAGGTTCCGTATGCCCAGTGTATGCCCAGTGTATGCCGCATTCAGAGTTGGTACATAGGTATCTATGTTTCAACAGTCAAATAGGTGGTCTACATCATAAAATAGTACCTACCTACTGAACTACATTTCACATCACTTTATATCGTTCACTCACGAGTGAATGGCTTCACGTTCAATGGAATGGAATCGAGATAAAATAATTGAGGGCACATTTATTGAATAGGTAGCGCCAAAAATTATAATGCTCTTTGAAAACATCTGAGACGTGAACTAAGTACTTATATAGTTATATCCGAAGGTGCTTTCAGTCTTTTTATAGGACCTTTAAGTAGGGTAGTGGGTTAAATACTGTGGTTAGTTCTTGGCACCCACGCAGAAATTATGGCTTTATTGATTGACGAGGTAAAGTGGAGGAAGAGCTACGAAATTATTTTGAGTGGATGTCGTCAAGTTAACGACGGAAACGAAAAAAATAAATTATTAGTTTTAGTGAACTTAAGTACTAAATTAGGACACATTTTATTACTATAGAGTAATATAATAAGTGCCTGAATTTTATCAAAAAAGTCAGACTCAGAGTCAGAGTCAGACTTGCGCACCGAGGGTTCCGTACTTCTGTCGTATTTTTTGGACTTTTTCACGATAAATCAAAAACTTTTATACATAAAAATAAATAAAAATCTATTTTAGAATGTACCTACAGGTAAAGCCCTTTCATGTTATGATACCCCACTTGGTATAGTTATCTTACTTTGATAAAGCTTTGAAAATTGAAATTATTATGTAGGCACTAAGTTTTCGTTCATGAACACATTTTAATTTTTTTTGTGATGTAACCACAAACTTACGGTTTTCAGATTTATTACTTTACTTGTGCTATAAGACCTACCTACCTAAAAAAAATTATGATTCTAGGTCATCGGGAAGTACCTACCCTTCTTTTCTTGAGAGACACGATGGACAGACGGACATAGAGACAGACAACAAAGCGATTTTATAAGGGTTCCTTTTTTCCTTTTGAGGTACGGAACCCTAAAAATTAAAACGAAATTAGGTTATATCTATCAGTTTATAGGAGAGATATTGTAACGCTTTCACAACGTTACATTAAATTAAACCTAGGTAGGTACCTAGGGTTCCTAGGTTTAATTTAATAATTCTAGGTGCCAATTACCCGTGTTTATCGTCAGTAGGTATTCGCAAGCTCTAAGAACTAAGTCAAATAGGTTATAGTAAGGTATTTTAATGTAAATATAAACACTAAATTCAAGCTACCGCTATCAAAATCGGTAATAGAGTGATTGACAGCTGCACCGTGAAGACTCACAGAGTAAAGTTCCTTATAACAGTCTGCATTAAAGACTATATTCCTCTGAAACCTATTTTAAGTTATTCAGAAGAATACTAATGCTAACCGCCTCAGCAAACAAACTTGGCTGAGATAAGAACTACTTATAGGTAACTTGTGTAATGTGTAGTTGCTTACCTTTTGATAAGGAAGCCTTCATGTGTGAAGCAACTTAATCTTTCATATTAGTCACTCTACTCAGAAATCAGAATAAATCGAAGAAGTTTGACCTGGTTACAGAGATACCTAGAGATTTAAAACGACTAAATTTTAGATTAATAGCTTCATTTTCCAAATCTAAAACTAGATCTCAGATACGGAGTAAGGATCCCTTACTTTATATACTGTGTTTAAAGTGACATGAACTGGAAGATTGTGTGAACTCTCAGAGTGAGAAGGGTTTTGGCCATAGTCTACCACGCTGGCCATGTGCGGATTGGTAGACTTCACACACCTTTGAGAACATTATGGAGAACTCTCAGGCATGTAGGTTTCCTCACGATGTTTTCCTTCACCGTTAAAGCAAAAACACCACCGCACAAAACTCCGAAAAGTTAGAGGTGCGTGCCCGGGATCGAACCCCCGACCTCCGATTAGAAGGCGGACGTCCTAACCGCTAGGCTATCACATCTTACATAGGTAGGTACCTCGTGGAAAATGTAATCTAGAAGATCGAAGTTTTAAAAGGGGTTTATAAAGCGTAGGAACTTATTTTTTACCCGACTATGCCAAAGCCAAAAGGAAGGGTTATGATTTTGGCAGTCTATGTATGTATGCTTGCATCTATGTTTTGACGTAAATCAACCAAGTTTTACGTGGGGTTACATGGGTATACTTAGTTAAAGACTTGGAGAGTGGCACAGGCTACTTTTTATCGCGGAAAATCAAAGAATTCCCTAAATACCTAAATCTACGTGGTAAAGTAAAGTAAAGTAAAGTAAAGTAAAGTAAAGTAAAGTGAAGTAAAGTCGCGGGCATCAGGTAGTAATTAACAACTATCAAGCGGAACGCGATGTGATTGGGTGCGTATCTTTGCGTATTGATCAGTGCACACACAATTATTACAATACGTACTAGTAATATCGTCGGTTGAGCGAACATGAGGTGTGTCAGCTGTTCAGTAATCACACCTATTATTGAACCGACTTTCTCGACTGTTTTGCTCCCTTTTTAGGGTTCCGTACCCAAGGGGACTCCGCTGCCCGTCCGTCCGTCTCTCTGTCTGTCAGCGGCATATATCTCGTGAATTGTAATAATACTAAAAAAATAAAATCGCGTTCATGAAAATTAAAAAAAAATTAAAAATGCTGTTTCTTAAACGATGATACGAAATCCTTCCTTCCTTGCGAGTCCGACTCGCACTTGACCAAATTTTTTCTTCAGGACAGTATTTTAATTATGAAATGTTGTACCTACCTAATATAATTATTATCCCGAAAAACGCCATTTTGTTTCAAACTGTTTAACATACGGGTAGGTATTTAGGTACCTAAGTGGTGAAAATCAATTTGAAAATGACTAAACAACAATTAAAATAAATTAAATGTCTTCAAGTAATTGTAATTGTGTTCAGTAATCGTGCGTTGACCTTCACACGGTCGTCGACCCCGAGTGAGCACGCCACAGTCCCCAACGTGGGTACAACGTAGGGGCACCGGGGCAGGTGGGGCCGACTGACTAACTGGGTCAACTGATATTAGCATCAGAGTCTACTTTGTAGAGGCTTTGTTTTTGCGGGTTGTGCCACACATGACACAGTTTATTTCCGCGCTCTTCTTTTTTAGGGTTCCGTACCTCAAAAGGAAAAACGGAACCCTTATAGGATCACTTTGTTTTCTGTCTGTCCGTCTGTCTGTCAAGATACCTACAGGGTACTTCCCGTTGACTTAGAATCAGGAAATTTGGCATCATAGTTAGTTATCATCATAGAATTAAAACATTTTTGAACAAAATGTCGAAAAAATACGACTGTAGTACGGAACCCTCATTGCGCGAGCCTGACTCGCACTTGGCGGGTTTTTTTATTTTAATCTATGATATCTATGATCTTTTATTTTATTTTATTTTGTTTATTTGAAAGTAATCAACAGCGTAAATAAATAATTATTATTTAAATTTAAATCTAGGTATAACAGAAGGCCAAAAGAGATTACTTAAAATTATAATTAAAACTATTTTAACAGAATAGATTTAGAATAAATGTAGGTATATACAATAATAAAATTACAATAGTGTGTGTATGCCTGTGTGTGTGTGTGCGTGTCTGTGTATGCGTGTGTGAGAAGAATTTTGAAAAAAAAATCTTTGAAGAACACTTTAAAACATTACGGAATGATCAAAGCAAAGGTCAGAACCTGTAGCGTGCAATAAAAGAAATTAGGTAAATGACGGAAGCAGGCTCCGTGGCTCGCAGAAATCTTGATTTCGTCCAACTGATGAGGATATCCTTTTTTACGCGAACGAGAAAATGGCCTCTACTTATTTACCTGACAATTTGTACATTTCGTTGCTAATGTAATAATCGCTACATACATATGTATAGATACGTACCTTACCTTTAGTTTCTCGTCACAAAAGTGAATTGGTAACTTAAGGAAAACTTTCTGAACCAGTGCGTGAGATATAAGTAGTCTGGGATAAGCATGGCACACCGCAGACGTAAGCTCTCTTTGCGTGTTCTATCGCCTCTATAATGGAGTGATCCGTGAGTTGTTTTGTAGTGTGTAGTGTGTTAGCCCTAATATAAGGAACGTATAACTGTATTTTAAAAGACTAATATACGAACCTTCGTCAAGTTCAGACGTGTGTTTCAATAACCTACCACGCTCACCACAGTTTGATCTCATTCCACCCTCCTTTTTCTAAAACCGCGCCGCATGCCACCGCAATGATAAAAGAGCGTGGATTGGACCTGCAGCTCGTTCCAGCAACGCACAAGACTGCAAATACTATTTTATACATGGCATAATCTTGTACCTATATCAAATATTTGAAAAGAGCAACCGCCGAGTTTCTTGCTGGTTCTTCTCGGCAGGAAAGGCATTCCGAACCAGTGGTAGATGCATCCGACTATTCGTAAGCACTTGTAAAAGTTTATACGAATAAAAAAGATTTTCATTTTCATTTTCATTTTCAATCAATTCCACCCTCACCACCTGGTGAATTCCTAAAAGGCCGGCAACGCATCGGCGGTTCCTCTGGTGCTGCAAATGTTCATGGGCGGCGGTAATCACTTAACATCAGGTGACCCGCCTGCTCGTTTGCTCGCAGATTAAAAAAACAGTCAAAGGCAGGGTCAAATTTTGTAGAGGAACGATATCAGTACCCTTATTATAATTGCGAAAGTGTGTTGGTTTGTTGATCTGTCCTTCAATCACGTCGCAACGGTGCAACGGATTGACGTGATTTCTTGCATGTCGGAACCGACAAAACGTCATATAGGTATGAGTGACAGAGACAACGCTCTACAAAGCCGAAATGTCATTCTGATGCCCGTTATACATTATTTTCTGCCGCGTACTTTGTTTTCTTTAATTTCATGCCTTGTTGACTGCTTGTTGAGATAGATTTCTTGTAGGTATTAAATAGAAAATTGGTCGTAGCAGGTAAAAGCGGACAGTCACTAGTCACCTGCGAGAAAGAGTTGGATTGGTCGCGGCGCCAGCAGCCGACTGTCGCCGCATTGTGTGCTAATGAGGCACGCTTCTTGCGGCACTCGCACTGACCATTTAGAGCTGTAATAGCCTAGTGGTTAGGACGTCCGCCTTCTAATCACCCTCTTCTAGTCAGGGGTTCGATTCCGGGCACGCACCTCCAACTTTTCGGAGTTATGTGTGTTTTAAGTACCTAATTAAATATCGCATGCCTGTGAGTTCTCCATGTTCTCAAAAGTGTGTGAAGTCTACCAATCCGCATATGACCAGATGGCCAAACCCTTCTCACTCTGAGAGTAGACCTGTGCTCTGCAGTGAGCCGGCGCGCGATGGGTTGATCATGATCATGAAACCATTTATGTAAGTGTTGATGGTACTAAGTACTTATTACAAAGAGAGTTATATAATAGAACTAGCTTATGCCCGCGGCTTCGCGTGGACTACACAAGTATTCTTTACATTTTGTAGTAGGAGTTAATACTTCGTAAGTAGAAAAAAAATTCAGGTCAGTTTTTTTTTTGTAAATTGTCCCCGTGTATTAACATAACATGCTATGACTGGTTAAAAAATCTACTGTTTACTAAGCTATTACACTGATCGCGAGCAATTTAATTTTATCCATTGAGGAGTTCCATTATCTATCTTTGAAAATGTTCATCAGATCTTCATCAAATTTATATGGCACCCCTTTCAAACAAAAACGGAATTTTCCAAATCAGTTCAGGCGTCTTCGAGTAATCGGAGAACATACATTGAAAAAAACAAAGATTTCGACGATTTTTTTTGAAGTCGGTTAAAAAACCTTGCTTGTTAGACATGCGGGTTGAGAACCAGTGAAGTGCGAATTTAAATTAATTGCATGAAGCATCTGCTATATCTACTGGACAATTATCACGCAAAGTTACTCATCCACTCGCGGCCATTCCTCTCGGTAGATACAGCTGGTGTCACGTAAGAAGGTCTCTGACCTTGAACTTGGGCAGTGGGTGAATTATCAGTAGATACCTATTTGGCGGGAGGAAGTGAGGCGCGAGCGTCTACCCATGCGCAGATATGCTGACACTGTCATTTCACAGACCTTTATCATTATCATTATGATCAACCCATCGTCGGCCCACTCATCATCATCATCGCGTGCCTTCTTAAACGAAGTTTGGAGGTCATTATGCGAAAGAGCCGCCTCTTTTAACTTTGGGTAACTAAGCCCTGTCCACCCCCCTTATATTGTCCAACCATTTGCGTCTTTGGCGACCTGGAGCCCTTTTGCCTTCAATTCTTCCTTCCAAAACCAATCTTGGAAATGAGAATTGGGCTCCCACTGAGCACGAATCTCCTATTAGAATGCGAAGGGTTTAGGCCATATTCTGTCACAATGGCACAGTACGGATTGGCAGAGAGGCCTTTTGTATGTAGCACCAAACAGTAGCCAGAAATTCAGCCAGCAGTCCAATCTAGGTATTTACTACTAGGTTTGATTTTTGTAGCAATTTAGATAGATTAAGTAGGTAGGTACCTACTGTTAGTTTTTATGTGGATTATGAAGATTGGTGCGGTGTTCAAAAACCAAAGCTTTGTGTAAAAACCACCGTCTGAGGAGTTAGGTATAGTTAGGAACATCTAGTCCGCGACCGGTCGAGATGGCAATCGGGGTATGAGGCAGGGGGGCGCCCCGCACACCCGCACGTCACCCGCGCTCGCCCGCACCGGGTTAGCGCGGGGGCTGTGCCGGTGTGCGGGGCGTTCCCTCCCCGAGTGTCATCTCGACCTGTCTCGTAATATACATCGTAGGTACTAATATTATATATCATTTTGGTAAATCAGCAACGCAAACTGTGGAAAAGATTGATGCGAACATTATTGCAAACTGGTTTCAGTGGTTTGCGACGAGGTAGTTTATTTAACTGATATTTATATTTTTGAGAATTGAGATTAAAAGATAAGCGAATAAAAATAATCATGACGTTGTTTTAACAAAAATACCTAGTTGTGTAGTGTGTAAAATAGTTGAATCCCATCCATACTAATATTATAAAGGCGAAGTGTCTGGCTGCTAGATTTCCATGGTGCATCTGTTTGACCCACAGATAAGTGCTTCTTTTATCTATGGTTTGACCGTGTTTGAGGAAAGGTAGAGACATAGCTCACATACCATGGAAAGACATGCTACTGGTAAATCAACGAGTTCCTTCCAAGCAGGTTCCTGAAAGGCCGGCAATGCATTGGCGGTTCCTCTGGGGCTGCAAATGTTCATGGGCGGCGGTAATCACTTCACATCAGGTAACCCGCCTGCTTGCTTGGTAAGGAAATGTAGGAGGGCTGAGCTGAAGGTTGTGGCCCTTGGTATCACTACCCATATTATTATTATTATATTATTACTAGCTTATGCCCGCGACTTCGTCCGCGTGGTTTTTAAAAATCGCGCGGGAACTCTTTGATTTTCCGGGATGAAAAGTAGCCTATGTCACTCTCCAGGTCTGTATCTACACCCATGCAAAACAAAAAACAAACAAACACACTTTCGCATTTATAATAAGGGTACTGATTATTATAAATGCGTAAGTGTGTTTGTTTGTTGGTTTGTCCTTCAATCACGTCGCAACAGAGCAACGGATCGGCGTTTTGCATGGGTATAGTTTAAGACCTAGAGAGTGACATAGGCTTTTTATCCCGGAAAATCAAAGAGTTCCCACTAGATTTTTAAAAACCTAAATCCACGCGTACGAAGTCGCGAGCATCAGCTAGTAGTTACATAAGAAGTTAAAGGGATTTCTTGGGTTGGTAACACCGAGGGCTCCCAGTCCCCAGAGCCTTCCGCTTCGTTTACTCAGTAAACATAATATAACCTCAGCTAACTATAATAAATAAAGGCCCCTGTTCCATTATAATGTTAATTAATTATTGTAAATAGGTAGGTACCTAATTAAAATATAAATATACTTTAAATAACAATTTAAAATGTTAAAACCGGTCAAGTGCGTGGGGGGCCACGCGCAGTGTAGGGTTCCGTAGTCACAATCCTCGAAAAACAGATAGAGGGGGGGGGACACACTTGACTCTAATAAAAATTAACACTTTAAAACATCATATTTTACAAACGGATCTAGTAATCAAAAAATGATGTTCCCACACCTACTAGTATTTTTAAAAGACCTATTCAACGATACCCCACACTATGGTGTAGACGAGAAAAAAAAATTCATCCCCACTTTACAGTTTACATGTAGGGGAGCTACCCTAAAAAAATATTTATCAAAATTTTATTTCACCACTTTGTCGGCGTGATTAATATTTATATACCCATGCCAAATTACAGATTTTTAGCACTAATAGTCTCTGAGATTAACCGAGGACGGACGGACATGGCGAAACTATACCTAAGGGTTCCTTGTTTACTACGGAACCCTAAAAATTGTACATTGCTGTGAAGGTCAAAACGTATTGAAATAAATAATCTACATGAACATTTTGAATTTGCATGCAAATTCGGCAGTGGACGAAACAATGCTGGTGGGTAGACCTATAGGTGGCTTTAGTTCGCGACAGCTCGAGATGGCAATCGGGGTGTGAGGTGGACGCAACTTCATCCACGAGGATTTTTAATTTTTTAACAAGTAGGTAATACTTAGTAAAATTCATATTTAATGCAATAAAGCTCTATCTACCTCATAAAACCAACATTTACCTATCTGAGAAGTAGCTATAAGTAATGTACATCGGCCTTTAGAATGACATTTCGGCTTTGTAGAGCGTTGTCTCTGTCACTCATACCTATAGGTATGACGTTTTGTCGGCCTCAACGACAGAGACACTGCTCTATCTGCTTCTAAAGGTCGATGTACATCATTTTCTGTCGCGTACTGTACATCCATCCATAAGAAATAATAATAAGGAATTTAAAAGCAACGAGGTTTTTGTATGTTTTATCTGTAATCTGTATAAATTAATTCTTTTCCATCTCTAATTAGGTATTGAATGTAGGTAGTAGGATCTCCGGATGCGGGCAAGTAAGCATCTTGGTAGGTACCTATTAAATAAGTATACATATTTAAAATAAATAAAATAAAAATATTTTTTATTCGAATAAACTTTAACAAGTACTTACGAATAGTCGGATGCATCTACCACTGGTTCGGAATGCCTTTCCTACCGAGAAGAACCAGCAAGAAACTCGGCGGTTGCTCTATTTTACATTATTGACTTCGTTATTTATTAATCCCGTGGGAATTCTTTGATTTTCCGGGATAAAAAGTAGCCTATGTCATTCCCCGGGATGTAAGCTAACTCAGTACCAAATTTCATCAAAATCGGTTAAACTGTAGGGCCGTGAAAAGCTAGCAGACAGATTCGCATATTTTACAATATTAGTAAGAATTAATTATGAACGATTGATTTATAATTTTGTCGACTGCCCCAAAGTCCCATATAGTCGTAGCGAAATTCTAGGGCACGCAGAGGCGGATTTGCAGTCTTGGCCGCCCTAGGCCCCAGGCCAGAGCCGCCCCTTTCCCAGCTCTCATCATATAAAGACTAACTTATGCTCGCGACTTCATCCGCGTAGACCACACGAATTTCAAACCCCTATTTCACCCCCTTAGGGGTTAAATTTTCAAAAATCCTTTCTTAGCGGATGCCAAAATTTTTCACGGTTTTGGAACCAGATAAATCAGCGCCACCTCTTAGATAGGTACTAATGAACGACTCGTTTGATGCCAGACGTCACTGAGGTTGCATTGGTGCTAAAGCACCACTGAGTCAGTGCCATTTTGTTTGTTCAAAAGCCCTGTCCATACGAAGTAATATCAAGTCAATCTCAATGTATGTATACATACATAATATGTATGTGGCTTTCGGTTAAAAATAAAAATATTATGTAAGTATTTCATGATTTTTGAAAATTTTACTTCCAAGGGGGTTAAATAAGGGGTGTAAGTTTGTATGAATGTCCGTTGTTTTTCAAGTTATTTCCAAGAGAATTGGTAAGTATGTAGGTAGGTAAATGAAAAAATACGTGTTTTAGGATTTTTGAAAATTCCACCCCCATGCTTTTTTTTACTATCGTAAAGTGCTGAGAACAATACTTTACTATCATTACAATCTAGCCTATGAGAGAGGCTAATAAGTAATATTATAATATTATAAACGTACTTACTATACCTAAGAATCGGTCTATTGAGTCTTTATTGGTAGACACTTTGTTCTTGTGTTCTTTAAATTGCACTAGCACTATGCTTTCACTTTGTTCGTGTGTTCTTTGAATTGCACTAGCACTATATTTTCACCCCCACGCTGATATTCTAAATCCCACCCGAGTGAAGCCCGGGCAGATCATTATAGTGTGTTACAAAACTCGTCTGCACGTAAAGGACTCTGCTAAGGGATTGGTCAACTTAGTTTGGATACGCGAGAGTGAAGACTCGAGTGACTACCAGATGGTGTCCAGATGGCAGAACATCGTTTAAAACCCAAAACTAAGATTGTCATTAGGGTACCCGGACCAATAGATGAAAATTCGGAAATTCGGAATTCAACTTAATAGTCGTATATTTTTCAAATCACATAATATTATGTACTGAATAATTAATATTTTTTCTTAATGTTTTTTCAACTCCCCAATGAATAAAATTTTAAAGTCACTAGTAACTAATAAAATAGGAGGCACTGGATGTCCTCTACTGGTAACTGTTCACAGAATACATCTACTTACCAAGTTTCAAAAGTATAGCTCTTATAGTTTCGGAAAAAAGTGGCTGTGACATACGGACGGACATACAGACAGACAGACATGACATTATACATTTATAAGGGTTCCGTTTTTTGCTATTTGGCTACGGGACCCTAAAAAATCTATAGCATCCATTAGCATCTTTAAAATTCATCGGCACCGTAATAATCGTTTTTTTTTATATCACGTAGGTATAAGTTTTGAAGTGATCGCTCTTTATATTATGTTTTCTCAAGGATTTACTTTATTAATCGCGATTTTTCAAACAGAAATTATTTAAATCACACAAACACTCGGACATACACCCTATACCCTATCTGTATTGTTTTGCCAAAATGTATCGCGTAAAGTTTTATGGTCTCGTTTTGGTGGTGTCGTCCGTCCCTCCTGTTGTTTATGAATAGGTTTTCTGTACCATGTGCGTTCGAACGCAACATGAGACCTCATAGTAACATTTGTGAATATGGGTTGTAAGTGTTTACGCTTTTGCCTTTCTCGATCCTTGACCTATTGTTTCGTTCACGTAAAAACAATGATCTATTGTCCTTTTATTGGTTGCTTACGCACTTTCTATTCCTGTTTTTTCTTGAACTTATTGATTATTTATATAAGTTCAAGTTAGTTATAAGTATTAATACGATGCATTGCAGAGCGGCCGCCCCTAATATGTGGCCGCTCTAGGCGCGGGCCTATTGTGCCTAAGGGCAAATCCGCCACTGAGGGCACGTAATTATAAGTAGGTACGCGACAGGTTGAGATGGCAATCAGGGTATGAGGCGGGGGTGGGGGGGGCGCGTACACCCGCACGTCACCCGCACCGGGTTAGCGCGATGCTGTTCCCTCCCCGATTGCCATCTCGACCTGTCGTGTAGTGGACGGACGATCTCAAGGAAGGTAGCTGGAGACGGCAGAAGACAGTGTTCAGTGGAGACTTGCAAGAGACAGCTTGAAGAGACTTGTCTAGCAGTGGAAGTCTATCTGCTGAGACGACGATACTTTCCATATTGTACGCTAAAATTACCAGTAGGTACATTAATAATTGTCTTGTTCTTGTAGATAACATCGTGATATAATTATTTTGTACACCACATAATATCTAGGTACATAAACATCTACTGTGTTAATGAATAACTGAATTATAACGATGTGATTAAGGAAAGCTACAAATTCTTTTACTGTGATTAATTTATTCAGAATACCTACATCTGTTTAGCTACCTAAGTAGCTATCTCTATCTCGGTACCACGCGATGGCTTATGACTATGAGGATAACAAGTACTTTTGTGATAAGTAGTAAGTGGGCTCGTAAGATGGTATTGCACGAAAGTAGGAGTAAGCAACCTTGGTTTAAAATGAAAACAGTTTTACTTCATTCCAGTCGCCTGTTTTGACTTTTGGAAGTTATGCGGAAGATTATATTATAGATAGTATTAGTTTATATTTATTATATATTATATAATAGTATATTTTTAAAAATACTGTGGGTGTTTGAACATAATTTTTCGATTTCTAGATCCGTTTGTAAAATATGATGTTTTTAACCGACTTCAAAAAAAGGAGGAGGTTCTCAATTCGTCGGAATCTTTTTTTTTTAAAGTGCTAATTTTTATTAGTCAAGTGTGTGACCTCCCACTTATAAGACCACATGCTCACCACTATCTGGAAAGGGTTGAAACAAAAAAAAAACCGGTCAAGTGTGAGTCAGACTCGTGCACCGAGGGGTCTGTACCTACCTACTTATTACAGTCGTGTTTTTTCGACATTTTGCAGGATAAATCAAAATCTATTAGGCATAAAAATAAATAAAAATTTGTGAATGTACAGATACAGAATGTAAAGCCCGTTCATAAGATACCCCACTTGGTATTTTGAAAGTTGAAAATACTAATTATTTGTTCATGAACATATTTTTTTTGTGATGTAACCACAAATTCACGGTTTTCCGATTTTTCCTTTCACTTCTGCTATAAGACCTGCCTACCTGCCAGTTTCATGATTCTAGGTCTACGGGAAGTACCCTATAGTTTTCTTGACAGACTAAGTGATCCTATAAGGGTTTCTTCTTTCCTTTTGAGAAACGGAACCCTAAAAAAAACTACAAAAAAAATGCACTTACATCTCTTTTTGCGAAAATGTTCGCCTTACGCCACTGATATACCACCACAAAAACACAAAGTTCACCACCACGCGAAAACCACTAGCATTGTATTGGGAAAAACTCGTAGAGCCGCTACGAATCTCTCTCGAAAACCACTAGCATTTTATCGGGACAATCTCGTAGAGCCGCTACGAATCTCTATTGGATGTAAACAAACAAGCGATTAACTATCGCGCACAGTCCACGCGTGCGTCGCGTGGCAGCGGTGCCATTGGACTGACGAGACACGAGTTGCGCAGTGGTTGAGACTTGAGTCGTAGAGTAATCGATTCGATTACGTGGTGAAAATGGCGCCAAAGAAAATTAACTCGGAAAATTTATTCAGTGCTACATTTAAGTGATTAGTTACGTTATTATACCTAGGTGTTTCAGTGCTTCTCTTCTTGGTAGGTACTATAACTAGGGTTCCGTACCTCAAAGGAAGGAGCCCTTAATATAGCGTCTGTCTGCAAGAAAACCTATAGGGTACTTCCCGTTGACCTAGAATCATGAAATTTGGCAGGTAGTTAGGTCTTATGGCACAAGTAAAGGAATAAATCCGAAAATCGTGAATTGGTTGTTACATCACAAAAAAATAATTAGTAAGATATAACTACTTATACCAAGTGGGGCATCATAATATGAAAGGGCTTTACCTGCACATTCTATAACAGATTTTTATGCATAATAGTTTTTGATTTATCGTGCAAAATGTCGAAAAAAATACCCGAGTACGGAACCCTCGGTCCGCGAGTCTGACTCGCACTTGGCCGGTTTTTTTAATTGTGTAAGGCTCAATTTACATTGAAAAGGGATCGAAGCGAATTTCTAAAATATTACATACCTAGTATATTGAAGAAAAGGCTAAACGAAAAATTCGAGGAAATTGCCGCGAATTTTCTTTCTCGGTAGAAATTGGTGCTTTAATTGTCGAGCTAGAAGTCAATATGTTTTAGAAATTCGCTTAGATTCCCTTTCAATAGAAATTGAGATTTAAAGAGTTAGGCTCTAGGTTAACGGGACGTACCCTATAGGTTTTCTTGAGACATGACGGACAGACAGACAGACAACAAAGTGATCCTATAAGGGTTCCTTTTGAGGTCCGTTCGGTTCCGGAACCCTAAAAATTCAATAAAAGAACTAGAAATATGTAAAAAATATTTTATTAAAATACTTTTTTTCACAGATAATCTTTAACATAGACTAACATAAACTTCATAAACGCTGATCATTCCTCTCTGTGTTGGGGGCAATACGCAGAGAAACTTTTAGCTTTTATAAAATAACGAAGGTGTGGCATGCGCTGGCTCTTAGTCCATAACTATACAACCGCATGTGAATCACTATACAACGTGTATTAGTAAGAGTGAAGTATAATAACAACTTAAGTATAATTGGTGGCACGTAAAAATAGTTGTGGACAAGGCCACAACACAAGATCTTGGATCGATTAGGTTATAAGTCCCGCAAATTGCTAATGCGCGTGGCCGCGATTTTAGCGACGACAGCACTAGACTGAAGTTTCGAGCTGATGGTATATTTTTATTTCGGCTGACGTCAAAATGACGTCATTTCGATGTTAATGAGAAATGGTTCCAGCGCAATAGCAATTTGCGGGACTTATAAACGCTTTGCAGAATATGTATAACGCGTTTAAACTAACAAAGGGAAATCGTTTCCACCATGTTGTGACGTCTTAGCTAGAAATAATATATTATCTGTAGCATTTTGTAGGACAACAAATTTCAAATCCCTATTTTACCCCCTTAGGGGTTGAATTTTTAAAAATCGTTTCTTAGCTACATCTTAGCTTACATCATAATAGCTATCTGTCACCATTTTCTTTTACATATTAAGATACTAGATGATGCCCGCAACTGCGTCCGTGTGGATTTAGGGTCTTAAAAATCCTCTTTCTCCGAACTCTTCACTTTCCAGGATAAAAAGTAGTCTATGTCCTTTCCCGAGATGCTAGCTATTTCTGCACAAAATTTCGTCAAAATCGGTTGAACAGATGGGCCGTGAATGGCTAGCAGACAGACAGACACACTTTCGCATTCATAATATTATGGATATTTCTAGCTAGGACGTCACAATATAGTGGATACGATTTCGCCTTTCTTAGTTTGAACGCGTTATATCAGCCTTAAGTAATATAACTAATTTAATTAAATGCACATTGGAGAGTTTATTTCTTAGAGTTAACAGATCGCTGCACGGCAGACATGCCGTCGACGAAGCGCGTGCGGAACAGCACGTTGGCGTTGTTGAACATGCCGTCCTTCAGGGACACGATTATAAACTGGGGGCAAACGGTAATTGTTGTATGAGTTGGGGACAAACAGTAATTAATGGGGACAAACAGTAATTATTGTAATGTGAGATGGGACAAACTAAATTTTTGTATTGTGAGTTGAACATACATAAAATGAATGTATTATGAACTGGGGACAAATGGTAATATTGTTGTGTGAGTTGGGGACAAACAAGTTAATGTATCGTGAGTTGAAGACAAACAATTTATTGCATTCTGAGTTAGGAGCGAACATAAATTATTGTATTTAAGTCTTATGTTTCTCTTATGTTTTAGTCAAAGATCTCAGCCTCAGTGTTACCTGCGAGTGTTTGAAGTGTTCCTTCAGCATCTGGCCGATGTTCTGCGTGTGGGACAGGTCCAGCGCAGCATCCACCTCGTCCAGGATGTAGAGTGGAGCAGGCTTGAACAACAGCATGGCCAGCACGAGCGACAGCGCCACTAGCGAGCGCTGGCCCCCGGACAACTCGCCCAGGGAGTCTTTCCAGGTGTTGTTGAAGCCTACTTTTACCTGGGGACAATTTTAACGGTTAGCGAAAAAAATACTTAGTGATGAATGAATGATTTGTTTATTCAATAAAATGCAGGGACAATAGTTGAAACAATGTCTGATGAGCCTTTAGAATGACATTTCGGCTTTGTAGAGCGTTGTCTCTGTCACTCATACCTATGTGACATGTTGTCAGTCTTAACGATATTGACAATGTTCTACAAATCTGCTATCTCCTTCTAAATTTAATCTCTAATTCTGAGGAGATTCCTTCAAGAAATCAAGTGTAGCGGCGGACGATACAGTGACAGAAATGACATCAAATATTCCACGATCTTAAATGTTGTATAAAAGCACGCGTTATTTCGCGGAAATCTATGATCTAGAATGAACCAAAAGCTTAATTCGGTACAATCCGCCGAAACAGATCAAATCGGTATGATACAACATGCAGCATGCGATATGTACCGCCCGCCCTCCCACTGCTAAACATGCAGGAAAAGCCAGCCACCAAGCAAGCAATACGCACCACCACCCAAATCCCAAAACACACTTGACGTACGTTTCGCCCCGACACCCGCTGCATGTTGCACCATACAGATTTGATCTGTTTCGGCGGATTGTATCTAAATTGCGCTCCTTGTTACTTAATCCTCAGCAGGAACTTAAGTCCAGCAATGGATGTCAGAGCCAGAAATGTCATATCTCACCTCTAGTCCATCAAGTACGGTTTGTCCAGGCGGAGGTCTCAGCTCAGCCTGCGCTCCTGGCAACAGAGTGCTGAAGATGGAGCCGAAGTCCTTGGTGACCTGTTCGCACGCCGTGGTCAGAGTCCGCCGCTTCTTCTCGTCCAGCTCTGCCATCACCTGCACCAGCTTGGCGCGATCCTGTTCCACGATCTTCTTTTTGCGCATCACGTCTTGGTACTGAAAAAAGTTACGTGGTACTAAAGTACGCGGCAAAAAATTATCTATATTGGCCTTTAGAATGACATTTCGGCTTTGTGGAGCGTTGTCTCTGTGACACCTATATGACGTTTTGTCGATCTCAATGACAGGGACAACGCTCTACAAATCTGCAATCTCCTTCTAAATATCGATGAACATTAGTTTCTGGCGCGTACTGTACCATGAACACATTTAATTTTTTTTCTTGTGATGTAACCACAAATTCACGGATTTTTTCCCTTAAATAATAAATAATAATAAATAATCTTTTATTTCAGACCATTTCTAGTCCATAATTAAAATTTACAACTATATATATTTACTAAAGTTAGTATGTTAGTAACAATATTTCCTTATAGTTATGTTAGCAATGTTAGTGCTTACTGATTAAATAAAGTGGCCTAACGTGGCAGCTTTAGGCGCCCGGTGGCCACAGCCACCCAATGCTTAATTATTGGGCAGCCTATCCTCTCTTTAATTGCACCCAGAATGCTGTTGGAACTGCTACGAAGACGCTGTAGGAGGGAGGCCATCTTTTTACGGATGATGGCATGAAAGCCATCAGTCCTGGCCTCCGTGAACATTCCACTAGCGCTACAGCCCCTCGGCAGCCCCAGCAGCATTCTGAATGCATTATTGTATTGTACTCTCAGTGAGTTCAGCGCTTTTTTGGAGTATCTGACCCACAGACCGCTCGAGTAGAAGGATTGGCAATACGCTTTGAATAGGGTAATTTTTACTTCTTTAGTACATCGAGCGAATCTACGTGCCAGCATATTACTCCTCACAGAGAGCGCTCTGCGCTCCCTTTCTATGTCCTCATTATCGCTCAACGCCTGGGTCACGATGTGTCCCAGGTATCTAAACGTATCAACAACTTTGAGTTCAGTGCCGTTGAGGCATAGCGGAGGCACATGTTTTGGCTGGTGTTTACCTGCTTTAAAAATTAAGAGTTCGCTCTTTTTCGAGTTATATTGCAAACCATGTGCCTCCGCATATCCCTCACAAATCTTTACCAGTTTTCTGATGGATCCGATTGTGGGGCCCAGCAGCACCATATCATCGGCATAGCTAATATTGTTAAAACAAGTTTCACCAACATAACAACCTACGTGTGTGCTGCTGAGCCTCACAATCAGCTCATTTACGTACAAATTAAATAACAAAGGGGACGTTAATCCCCCTTGCCTCACCCCGCATTCCAAGGTATATTCATCTGACAACGCACCAGCCCATCTCACCTGATTTAACTGATGACCGTACCAGAACTTTAAGAGCGAAATGTACGGCGTTGATACCCCTGCATTGTACAGTTTTTTCCAAAGCAAGTCGTATGACACGAGGTCAAACGCTTTTGATAGGTCCAGAAAACACCCGTAGATAGGTGTCTTCCTGTCAGTATAGTACCTGACAGCATGCTTAAGGCACAGGATGGCACTCTCAGTGGAGAGCCCTGCTCTAAAACCGAACTGTGCATCGTGGAGTTCCACTTGTGCCATCAGCCTTGCATTAAGCACGCTGTCAAGCACCTTCGCAGCTATCGTTGCAAGTGAGATGGGCCTGTAGTTGGCTTTGTCCGATGCATCACCTGTTTTATTTTTAATAATAGGTACAACAATAGTTCTCATTAGGGCCTCTGGTAGGTAAGCATGACTCATACACTTGGTATAAAAGATTGAGAGCACTTGAGGTAAGTATTCGCCCGCATATCTAAAATGTTCTATACTAAGCCCATCGTGACCAGGGCTCTTACCTTTTTGCATTTTTTTAATAGTCTCTATAACATCTGTTGCTGATATGTCCACACTGTCCCCGATCAACATGGGCTCAGTACCTTCTACAGCTAAGGAGGAGGAGCCTAACGCAGACGTTACTTGAAAGTGTTCTTTGAATAGGTTTGCGATAGACTCCTCTCCCTGCATGCCTCCTACACTCACAGGCAAGCTAGGCCTCACGTTTAGCTTATTTGTGTTTTTCCAAAAATACTTAAAATTTTTTGCACTGTGATCAGATGCAAGCAAGTCCATTTTGATTTGCTCTTGCCGATCTTGACACCATTTCAGTTTAGCTTTGAAAAATTTCCTACTTTCTGCCATATCATTATAAAATTTTCCAGACGTTGGTTTGCCCATTAGCACCCAATATTGAAAATTAACTCTAGCCTCCCTGTGAGCGGCGGCTACATGCTTATTCCAGCCAGTAATGTAGCCACCTTTCCTAGGACACTTAAATCTACAAGTTGAAATAGCTGCCTTTGTGAGAATAGCTGTTACATTTCTGTACAGATTATCCAACATACATCTATGCTGTGTATTTTGACAAATAAATTCACAACATTGGGACAATTCAATCGGAAGCTCTAGTTTGGCAAGCTCGGACTGACATATATTATAATATTCGTTAATTTGTTCCTTTTGTCTCTCCCCCCATATAATACCATTAGAAGCTCTGTCACACTTAGTTACCGGTGCAGCAATTTTGGGTGTAAGGCTACTTAAGTTACATTCAATTATAAGAGGGGCGTGGTCAGACCAGTACACATCATTATTTACCCATACATTCTTGACTGTTTTAAGAGCCGATTCTGTTACAATGCAGTGGTCTAACCACCTCCTACATCCATGTGCATCACTGACGAACGTGTAAGTCCCTGACCCTAAGCCCAGAAAGTCTATGTCTACACTAGACCAACTTTGGTCCATACAGAATTTTATTAATTCATTATAGAAGAGCTCGTTGGGGTGTGCATTAAAATCCCCTAGCACGTAGCAGGCCTCAATACCTAAGTTTTCCTCTACCTCAATAATTGATCTTATCACACTAAGACATTCCGTAAAAATAGGCAGGTTCTCATACGCATTTGTAGGCATATATACACTAAATACAAGCACGGATCTGTCACTTACTGATATTTTAATCGCCGCCACCCGCACGTTGTCACACTTTATCACTGACACTGAATGGAACGCACTTTTACGCCACAAAATCGCAACGCCACCGTAGGGCCTGCCGCTGAGTAGGCCTGCCGAGGTATCAACTGCAGACGTACCTGTGCAGCCGAATTCCACATCGATCGAGTTCAGCAACGGAAGATCATGAGGTAGCAGCCATGTCTCCTGAAGAGCCACCACGTCCGCAAGCTGACACAGTTCCCGAATCCCTTCCAGGGATCTTTTTAACGATTTACAGTTAAAGGTTATAAGCCTATTTGTATGTTTGTCACAGTTCATAAAATATAATGTTAACTCGAGACTGAAACCTTCGCTTTTTCACCTTCTTTTGTGCTCTTGCTTTTGTTCACATAAACAAAACGCCTAAAAGATACTCCATCTGGCCAAATATTGTCGTCTAGAAAGATCGACAGCTTATTTTTTGACACAAATAGTTTATAGGCATTATAACTTTTATCCTTTTTCATTTTAATTTTTTCCAGCGTTACACTTTCCTTTGTTTTTGATAATACATAGTCGATGATGTCCTGCTCCGATGTATCCTTATGTACTTTAGAGATAAATAACGGTATTTTTATGTCCGCCGCCTTGAAATTCCCACTAGGTTCCGTGCTGGCCGTCCCCGACTTGCCTATAAAACGGTTTTTAAATCGTCTTCTCTGCACAATTAGCTGTGCTATAAGAACTGCCTACCTGCTAAATTTCACATTCTAGGTCAACGAGAAGTACCTTATAGGTTTCTTGACAGACAGACTAAGGAGGAGGTAAGGAACCCTAAAAAAGCAAATCCCACCCCCCCCCCTCTCTAATTTATCTTTAGCCCGCAACGTAATGGCGCGGCTACTGACGCAATAAGACTGCCGCGCGACCAAGAAACAAATGGTGTTGCTTGTAGAGTAGTCCTTGTCCCACTACCAAATCGTGTGCCGACAGACCGGTGTGCCGGTAGTAGTACTATGTAATTAAATCAGTTCGTGTCCGCAGGCTGAAATGACAATAGCTTAGCCTTAATTAGTGGTTTAAAGTTTAAGGTTACCTGCTCCTCCTCCTTGCCCAGCAGCGTGTGCGCGCGCGCGTTGAGTCCCCGAGCGAGCTTGTCGCGCCGCTCCTTGAGCTGCGCGACGCGCGAGCCCGCCACGTGCGCCTGCTTGCCCGCGAAGTCGTAGGCGCCGCCCGCCAGCCCGAAGTATTGTCGCTCGGAGGCGATCCACGGGTTCTCCGACTCTAGGCTCTTTATCTGTGACAAACACATTAATAAATAAGTCCCGCAAATTGCTATTGCGCTGGAACCATGTCTCATTGACATCGAAATGACGTCATTTTGACGTCAGCCGAATTAAAAATTTACCATCAGCTCGAAACTTCAGTCTAGTTCGGACGTCACTAAAATGGCGGCCACTCGCATTAGCAATTTGCGGGACTTATACTGTTACCGTGCTTCACTCTCTTGACTGTTATTGTTACAGTAGTTCTGAGAACCCTTTTTTTTCCAGATTTAAGTTAACACTTGACTCCAATCTCACCTGGTGGTAAGTGATGATCAGTCTAAGGTGGAAGCGGGCTAACCTGGAAGGGGTATGGCAGTTTTTATTAAACCCATGCCCCTTTGGTTTCTACACGGCATCGTACCGGAACGCAAAATCACTTTGGGGGACGGCTTTGCCGGTAGGGTGGTAACTAGCCACGGCCGAATCATACCCTCTTCTCACAGTCGGTGGCTTCAGTCTGCAGCTCTTTGATCTTGTAGTCCAACTCCTTGATCTTCAGCTCCAGCTCGTCGTTCTGCTTGCCCAGCTGCTCCTTCTTCTGCATCAGCCGCGCTATGTCGGTGTTGCGAGACGCTATATCCGTCTTCTGCTTCTTGATTTTTGTATGAAGCTCTTTCACTATGTCCTGGGGAATATTTGCAAAATTTGATGCGATACTGAAGTGGCAATGGGCAGGACCAATAGCTCGAAAAACCGATAGACGTTGGGGTCCCAAGGATCTCCAGGATTCAAGTTTTGTTAAATGTCAAAATCAGTTCAGTAGTTTAGCCGCTACAGTTAACCTTACATACATAGACTTTCAAAATCTTAACCCTTCCTTTTGGCTTTGCCGTAGTCGGGTGAAAATAGTCTTTTTTCCCAGTCCGAGTCGGTCCTCCTAACAGGGCAATTATTGCAAGGCTAGTTAGATTGTGGCAAGGGATATTTAGATTGTGGTAGAGTTAATAGTTGTAATAATAATTCGTGCAGCACTTTTCGAGGTACAACTCATTATGATTTACCTATTTTATTATTTACAGTACGTGGCAGAAAATAATATACATCAACCTTTAGGAGATGGCGGATTTATAAAGCATTGTCTCTGTCGTTGAAACCGACAAAACGTCATATAGATATGAGTGACAGAGACAACGCTCTACAAAGTCGAAATGTTATTCTTTGACCGTCCGTTGTGCAAGATCCTTTTTTTCATGTTCATGCAAACTGTGGAACCAACTCCCATGGGCGGTGTTCCCACTAGATTACAACCTGGGGTTATTCAAGGGGCGACCCAACAAAGGCCGGCAACGCATCAGCGGCTCCTCTGGTGCTGCAAATGTTCATGGGCGGCGATAATCACTTAACATCAGGAGACCTGCCTGCTCGTTTGCTCGCTATCTCTATTAAAAAAAATCTAAAGGCCGATGTATTTTTGTTTCGTACTGTACTCGATTACTTGAAACTTCTTCATCATCATCATCATCATCATCATCATCAGCCTGTGGACATCCACTGTTGGACATAGGCCTTCCCTAAAGAACGCCACCACACCCGGTCCTCAGCCTTCCTCATCCAGCCACTTCCCGCCAGCCTCTTTATATCGTCGGTCCATCGTGCTGGAGGGCGTCCCACACTACGCTTGCTAAACGCGGTCTCCACTCAAGGAGTTTCCGGCTCCAACGGCCATCGCCTCTACGACAGGCATGACCTGCCCACTGCCACTTCAGCTTGCTAATAGTTTGGGCTATGTCAGTGACCTTGGTTCTCCTGCGTACTTGTACCTGTGTTCTTGGTACTTGTAACTTACAGAAGCTTTATTATGGTCCTCTTTAGCCGCCTGCAGAGCAGCCTGCAGCTCCACGGCGCTGAACACCGTGTCCTGTAGCTGCTTCTCGCTGGACGCTACTGCCTTTTGCAATTCTTCCACTTCTAACCTCAGGGTCTCGAACTCTTGTTCGCGTTGCTTCCACGACTTGCTGTGGTGCTCTGCATTTTTTTTCGCCTTTTTCAAAGCTTCTTCTGCCTTTTTGAACTCTCTGTATATTAGTAGAGCAAGATTTTATTATAGCAATCACTATCCAATATTACAAATACGAAAGTGTCTGTTTGCTAGCTTTTCACGGCTCATCCGTTTGACCGATTTTGACCAAATTTGGTCATTGGGTGGGGGTGGTTGGATAGCATGCCTCCCGGAAAAGGACACAGGCTACTTTTGTACGGGAAAATGAAAGAGTTCCAACGGGATTTAAAAAAATCTACACCGTAGTATAAGCCCCACAAATTGCTAATTCGCGTGGCCGCCATTTTAGTGACGTCATCACTAGACTGAAGTTTCGAGCTGATGGTAGGATATTTTTATTTCGGTTGACGTCAAAATTACGTAATTTCGATGTTAATGAGACATGGTTCTAGCGCAATAGCAATTTGCGGGACTTATATCACGAGAAATCAAAAAAATCCACGATTTAGGACTTCGAAAAATCGAAACCTAAGCGGTCAAAGTTGAGGGTGACAAAGTGGTCATACCTCTCTCGATGGCCCTTGATGTCCTTGACCTTGGCCTCCAGCTCCCTCGCCCTGGCAGCCGTCTCCGCCTGCGTGTGCTGGTCGCGCTCCACGTCGGCCGCCAGCTGCGCGACGCGCTGGTTGAGCGCCTCCACCTCTTGCAGCAGTCGCGCGTGCGGCGTGCTCGCCACGCGCTCGCGGGCCACGCGCAGCGCGTGACTGCTCATCTCTATTCTGTGAATATCAAGTTTTAGACGTGCTTTGCTAGATATAGGTCTCTTGTAGGGTCTCGCGCCGCCGCCATCCAGTGGCTCCTGTAAATCGTTTGATGTCGTCCGTCCACCTAGTAATGGGGTCTAACGCTGCAGTTTCCGGTGCGCGTCTCTAGCACCTTGGGACCCCAACGTCTATCGGTTTTTCGAACTATATATCCTACCACTTCAGCTTCGCAACCCCCTGAGCTATGTCGGTTACTCTGGTTCTACAATCTCCTCATTTCTGATTTGATCACATAGAGAAACTCCAACGTAGTAGACTATGGCACACTACACACACACACACTACAGCCTTCCCCATTCTAAGGTCAGTAAGCTCAGATAAAGTAAGCCGGCGATGGTGATGGTGATAATGATGGTGGTTTATACATACTTCTGCTGCAGTGCAGTGTATTTGTCAGCGGAGTGTTGCATAGTGTTCAGCTCGGTGGTGCACTGGGCTAACTGCGCCTCAGCTTGCCGCAGCTCGTTCTCCAGCTGCCGCAACTCCGCTAACTGCACGAGCACTGAGCCACCCTGCAATTATTGCACACTTTGCTCCAACAAAAGTAAATAATAGTACATAAGCACAGTTTACGACCGTTAACTGTGGTTAACTTCTAACAAAACGTCGAGTCTTCGACGTCAGTGCCAGGCGTCAAATGTTAGTACATTTGACGCAGGTAGAAAGTAGCCCTATTTTTCTTTGATTTTACGTCACCATAGCCTAATATTTGACGCAGGTAGAAAGTAGCCCTATTTTTCTTTGATTTTACGTCACCATAGCCTAATATTTGACGCAGGTAGAAAGTAGCCCTATTTTTCTTTGATTTTACGTCACCATAGCCTAATATTTGACGCAGGTAGAAAGTAGCCCTATTTTTCTTTGATTTTACGTCATCATAGCCTAATATTTGACGCAGGTAGAAAGTAGCCCTATTTTTCTTTGATTTTACGTCACCATAGCCTAATATTTGACGCAGGTAGAAAGTAGCCCTATTTTTCTTTGATTTTACGTCACCATAGCCTAATATTTGACGCAGGTAGAAAGTAGCCCTATTTTTCTTTGATTTTACGTCACCATAGCCTAATATTTGACGCAGGTAGAAAGTAGCCCTATTTTTCTTTGATTTTACGTCACCATAGCCTAATATTTGACGCAGGTAGAAAGTAGCCCTATTTTTCTTTGATTTTACGTCACCATAGCCTAATATTTGACGCAGGTAGAAAGTAGCCCTATTTTTCTTTGATTTTACGTCACCATAGCCTAATATTTGACGCAGGTAGAAAGTAGCCCTATTTTTGTTTGATCTCACGTCATTTTTATAAAACAAGATATAGTGAGCGACATGTCGAGATGGTCCCCCGCGCTCGCCCGCACCGACTAAGCGCGGGGGCTGTGCGGGTGTGCGGGGCGTTGCCTCTCCGATTGGCATCTCCATCTGTCACGTACTATAGAAGATAGGAGAACTCAGACAGATACAGCACCTGTTTCCTGGCTCCGCCCGACAGTACTCCGGAGGGGTCGAACACATCGCCGTCCAGCGTGACGCAGCGACATCGCACCGAGGGGTGGTACGTCACTTGCTTGGCCGTGTTGAGGTCGCTGCAGATGAGGGTGCTGCCGAAGATGTACTTCATGGCGGGCAGCAGGTGGTTGTCGAAGGAGATCAGGTCTAGAGCCAGCTGCACTTTGTCCGCACCACCGGCCTGAACGAGTGAAACAATAGTACAGTAAGCGGCAGAAATAATATACATAGACTTTTTTTTTTTTTTAGGTTTTTAGAAATCTTGTGGGAACTCAATTTTCCGGAATAAAAAGTCCTTCCCTATATCTAGATAGATATTATGTTCTTCCCCGGGATGCAAGCTATCCCTGTACCAAATTTCGCCAAAATCGGTTAAACGGTTGAGCCGTAAAAAGCTAACAGACAGACACATACAGACACACTTTCGCATTTATAATATTAGTATGGATGTAAAACTTATGGCAAGTAAAATGTATCTATTTATAACCGACTTTCAAAAAGGAGGTGGTTCTCAATTCAGCCCGTTTTTTTATGTTACATCGATTTTTTCGAAGTTTCTGCACCGATTTGCAAAATTTTTGAAGATGTTTCCATGTTCCATAAAAATTCTGAATCCTAACTACTCAATCCTGATGCTGCAGGGTTACTGCCCGCTTAAGTTATCAAGATTCAGGAAGTGCTCATAGTGAATTAATGGTGTAGGTACCAAACAACGACTTCGTGCTTGGACTCCAAGTCCCAACTCCGCAGCCCTGATGATGTAGGGTACAGGACTCCTAAACTATAGTGATTCAGGAACTGCAGATGATACAATATTATTTTTGGTGCCAAGCATAGACTACACCATTGAACTTCGGATCCCAACTCCTCAATCCTGATACTGCAAGGTACTGAACTCCTAAGCCGAGGTGATTCGGGAATTTCGATGATGAATTGATATTTTAGTACAGTGGTTCGAAGCTAATAACCTGCTTCTCAACGGGAAAAAGACAAAGTGTATTAAATTCACTTTACCAAATGTTAAGCAGGTGAAAACCACTGTGCAACTTAATAATGAGGAATTAGATTTAGTGGATACCGCTATTTTTCTTGGAATAACGTTAGATGCAAAACTTCAATGGGGCTCTCATATAAATAACTTATCGAACAGACTTAGTTCTGCCGCATATGCGGTAAAAAAGATTCGCCAGTTGACAGACATAGAAACTGCGAGACTAGTATATTTTAGTTACTTTCACAGCATTATGTCATATGGTATATTATTATGGGGTAATGCTGCTGATATTAATTCTATTTTTGTGCTGCAGAAAAGGGCTGTTCGAGCCATATACAGTATGGGGCCACGAGAGTCGCTGAGAACTAAATTTAGGGAAGTTAAAATTATGACAGTGCATAATCAATATATTTTTGAAAATTTACTGTACGTACATAAAAACATAAATAATTTAAAAAAAAAAAGTGACTGTCATAATATAAATACTAGAAATAAAAATAAACTTGTAATTCCCGCCTCTAGGCTCAGTAAAGTTAGCAATTCATTTGCTCGTAATTCCATACGTTTCTATAATAAGCTTCCAGAAGACATATTGGAGATGTCTCTCAACAAGTTCAAAGTTTTCATAAAACGTAAACTAATTGAAAAATCCTATTACAATGTAAAGGATTATTTAAATGATAAGCAAGCTTGGGAATGAGTTGCTTAACGACTTTGTGATAGTTCTAATAAGTTTCAATAATTTTGTAAAGTGGTGATAATAAAAAGAATACCCGGCTGAGTTTGTTGTGGGCTCTTCTCAGACCTGGGCGCGTTTGGAACCCTCGTAGCTTTAGTTTTAAGTTTGCGTTATAATTATCACCACTATATTATCTTACAAATCTAACACTATACCAGACAATCAATAAGAGTAATTTATTACCTATTTTGAATAAATCATTTGACTTTTGACTTTTGACTTTTAGCTATCAAGCAACGGCTTCATGATTACATTCCAAGTCCGAACTCCTCAAACCTGATGATGCAGGGTACAGCACTCCTAAACCATAGAGATTCACGAACTGTTCCCGGTGAAATAACATTGTAAATGCTGAGCATAGAATTTGTTATTAACTCCAAGTCCCAACTCTTCAATCCTGATGCTGGCAGGTACTGAACTCCTAAGCCGTATGGATTTGGAAAGATTTGCTAGTGAATTAATATTTTAGGTACCAAGCAATGATTAATAAGCTTAAAATAAAAAATAAAAAACCGACTTCCAAAACCACTACAAGGTAAAAAATAACTTTTGTTTCTACACGTGTATGTATGTGTCGGGATACTGCCTTCGTGAAGATGATGATGATTGATGATTAACCTAATAAGTCAGGATTACAACCTTTAGATTAATCGAGCGATCGTGGGTGCACTAACAATATTCTCGCACACTACGAGAGACAACACTAAATACCCTCAACAATAACTATAGCAACCCTCACTAATTATGAGTCATGATAACGACGTCTCTTTTGACTAGACAACACTAACTAGGTCCCTACCTACACCGGCTCCTCCATCCCCATACTAGTCACTTCTGTGTCCACCACTACGTTGTATAGCTGTGACAAAGACACGGGGTTTACTCACGATGTTCTGCGCGGCCTGCACCTTGGAGCGCGGTATGACATAGCCGGAGATCTTGTTGAGCGGTATGATGGTGGTGCGCGTCTGCAGTTTGCCGCGCTGCAGCAACAGCTTACTGGTCACTTCTGTGTCCACCACTACGTTGTATAGCTGTGACAAAGACACGGGGTTTACTCACGATGTTCTGCGCGGCCTGCACCTTGGAGCGCGGTATGACATAGCCGGAGATCTTGTTGAGCGGTATGATGGTGGTGCGCGTCTGCAGTTTGCCGCGCTGCAGCAACAGCTTACTGGTCACTTCTGTGTCCACCACTACGTTGTATAGCTGTGACAAAGACACGGGGTTTACTCACGATGTTCTGCGCGGCCTGCACCTTGGAGCGCGGTATGACATAGCCGGAGATCTTGTTGAGCGGTATGATGGTGGTGCGCGTCTGCAGTTTGCCGCGCTGCAGCAACAGCTTACTGGTCACTTCTGTGTCCACCACTACGTTGTATAGCTGTGACAAAGACACGGGGTTTACTCACGATGTTCTGCGCGGCCTGCACCTTGGAGCGCGGTATGACATAGCCGGAGATCTTGTTGAGCGGTATGATGGTGGTGCGCGTCTGCAGTTTGCCGCGCTGCAGCAACCGCTTACTGGTCACTTCTGTGTCCACCACTACGTTGTATAGCTGTGACAAAGACACGGGGTTTACTCACGATGTTCTGCGCGGCCTGCACCTTGGAGCGCGGTATGACATAGCCGGAGATCTTGTTGAGCGGTATGATGGTGGTGCGCGTCTGCAGTTTGCCGCGCTGCAGCAACAGCTTACTGGTCACTTCTGTGTCCACCACTACGTTGTATAGCTGTGACAAAGACACGGGGTTTACTCACGATGTTCTGCGCGGCCTGCACCTTGGAGCGCGGTATGACATAGCCGGAGATCTTGTTGAGCGGTATGATGGTGGTGCGCGTCTGCAGTTTGCCGCGCTGCAGCAACAGCTTACTGGTCACTTCTGTGTCCACCACTACGTTGTATAGCTGTGACAAAGACACGGGGTTTACTCACGATGTTCTGTATAGACGACATCTGGTTATTGTTTCAAGAACACGACATTGTACTCACTCTGCCGCCCGCCACTTCCTCCAGCGCGGTGCAGTACGTGGAGTCCGGCACGTCGATCAGTCGACACACAGTACCTAACGACAAAACATTATATGTAGTACTAGCTTGTGCGCGCGACTTCGTCCGCGTAGGGTACTCGAATTTCGAACCCCTATTTTACCCCCTTGTGCCAGCTGCTTCCTCCACCATTGACAGAATCTACAGATCAGACAATGCCATTCATGGTGCTAATTTGGTTGTGCACAATTTCTTAACTAAATTTGACATGTCAAGAAGTAATATTAGTACTTTTATTGTTTAACTAGCTTATGCTCGCGACTTCGTCCGCGTGGACCACACAAATTTCAAACCCCAGTTTCAGCCCCTTAGGGGTTGAATTTTCAAAAATTCTTTCTTAGCGGATGCCTACGTCATAGTAGCTATCTGCATGCCAAATTGCAGCCCAATCCGTCCAGTAGTTTGAGCTGTGCGTTGATAGATCAGTCAGTCAGTCAGTCACCTTTTCCTTTTATATATTAAGAAGATACACTGACTTGGAAATAAAACCCAAACATAGCCCAAACATAACAAGTAGGTAGGTAAAGGAAAACTTCTGAAAACCGACAATTCTATCCTCAGTTTTTATTTAGGGAAGCCCACGGGAAATTAAAAAACCAAAATCCACGCGTACGAAGTCGCGGGCATCAGCTAGTGGTTACATAAGTTAAATTCTTACCAAAAACTCTGCTCTTATCGAAGTTGTGTTCGGGTGGCGTGTAGTGGAAGTTGCACCGCTGTAGTCTAGCCGCTAAGCTATCCGCCTTGTCCCTCTTGCCTCGCAGGCCGGCCTGCAGCGAGCGAGCCGTGTCCTTGAGCTCTCTACTGCGGTCCTCGCTGAAGCTCATGTTCGATAACTGCGCCTGTGGAAATTATACACAAATAGTCAATACTAAATTATACAGAAACAGTCAATATTAAATTATACACAAATAGCCAATACTAAATTATACAGAAATAGTCAATACTAAATTATACACAAATAGTCAATACTAAATTATACAGAAATAGTCGATACTAAATTATACATAAATAGTCAATACTTAATCATACAGAAATAGTTGTTACTTAATTATACACAAATAGTCAATACGAAATTATACAGAAATAGTCCATACTAAATCATACACTAATAGTCAATACTTAATTATACACAAATAGTCTTGTCGATGCTGAGTCGGTCTCTCATACTGCGCGCTGCTGGTCTAGAACTCTTTCTGTAGAGCTTTCGAGTCTTTCTTCTGCGTGCTTCTTCTTATTGTCTATCAGACTCAGAAGGGCTAGAACCTAAAGCAGTAAAACCTGTTAAAAAAGTCTGTCTGTTATAATACCTGTGCTTGGTCGACTTCTGCCTGATGCTTGTTGATGCTGATTCGGTTTCTGTCATACTGCACGCTGCTGGTCTAGAACTCTTTCTGTAGAGCTTTGAGTCTTTCTTCTGCGTGCTTTTTCTTATTTTCTATCAGACTCAAAAGCGCTTGAACCCAGAGCCGTAAAGAATATTAAAAAGTCTGTCTGTTACCTGCGCTTGGTCGACTTCTGCCTGATGCTTGTCGATGCTGAGTCGGTCTCTCTCATACTGCGCGCTGCTGCTCTTGAACTCTTTCTGCAGAGCTTTGAGTCTTTCTTCTGCGTGCTTTTTCTTATTTTCTATCAGACTCAAAAGCGCTCGAACCCAGAGCCGTAAAGAATATTAAAAAGTCTGTCTGTTACCTGCGCTTGGTCGACTTCTGCCCGATGCTTGTCGATGCTGAGTCGGTCTCTCTCATACTGCGCGCTGCTGCTCTTGAACTCTTTCTGCAGAGCTTCGAGTCTTTCTTCTGCGTGCTTTTTCTTATTTTCTATCAGACTCAAAAGCGCTCGAACCCAGAGCCGTAAAGAATATTAAAAAGTCTGTCTGTTACCTGCGCTTGGTCGACTTCTGCCTGATGCTTGTCGATGCTGAGTCGGTCTCTCTCATACTGCGCGCTGCTGCTCTTGAACTCTTTCTGCAGAGCTTTGAGTCTTTCTTCCGCGTGCTTCTTCTCCATCATACTCTGGGAGATTCGCGTTGACGCTTCCGAAGCTTCTTGCTTGGCCGCTGTTGAGGACAAATCAGTATCAGTATCAAAATTTAAAACTGTCAAACTGCCTCTGTCCTTTTCATATTACATTAGTAAGAAGAGTATGCGAATACTCCAAAATAAGGTTGTGCTCAGAATCAGTACCATTATCACATAAGTTCGCACGCTCATAATGGTCCAACTAAAGCACAAGCTCTACGCATAGGTGGAGGAGAAAAGGGAATTTATTATAGTCATGAGTTACAAAAATAAAATGTTTTACCCATGAGCTGATCCTGCAAGGATTCGGAGGCACCTTCCAATCCTGAGCTGACGGCGAGGAACTTCTGCTGCGCCTCCGCCAGGGCCGCCTCACTCTCGTCGCTGGCCGAGCGAAGCTTCTCGAATGTTGACGACACCTGATTAAGAGTTAAAAGCCTTAGTAATCATCATGATCAAACCATCGCCAGCTCACTACAGAGCACGGGTCTCCTCTCAGAGAGAGAAGGATTTTGGCCATAGTCTACCAATGCTGGCCATGTGCGGATTGGTAGACTTCACACACCTTTGAGAACATTATGGAGAACTCTTAGGCATGTAGGTTTCCTCCTGATGTTTTACTTCAGCGTTAAAGCAAGTGATATTTTATTACTTAAAACGCACATAGCTCTGAAAAGTAAGAGGTGCGTGCCCAGAATCGAACCCCCGACCGCCGATTAGAAGGCGGACGTCCTAACCACTAGGCTATCGCAGCTTTTTTATTAGTAACTAGCTGATACCCGCGACTTCGTCCACGTGGAATTAGGTTTTTTTCAATCCCGTTGGAACTCCTTGATTTTCCGGGATAACAAGTAGCCTATGTCACTCTCAGGTCTTTATCAATACCCATGCAAAAAATCACGTCATTCCGTTGCACCGTTGATTGAAGGACAAACCAACAAACAAACACACTTTCGCATTTATAATAAGGGTACTGATAATAAGCCTTTATCAAGACAATATGATCAAATGACAAGTCAACAACAAAAAGAACAACAGGAAACAAAAGGGATATACACACCTGGTCCAGCACTTGCTTCTTGTCGGCCAGCGCGGTGTTGTCGTCGCCCAGTGCTCGCTCCAGCAGCCGCGCCTTCTTCTCCTGCGTCGCCAGCGCGTCTCTGGCGGCCTTGTGAGCCGCCGCCAAGCTCGCTTCGCTCTTCTCGCTGCTCTGTAGCTCTAGTTCCAGCTGTTTGAGCACGCTACCGCTTTCCTAAACCAATTACGCCCGAAATCAATAAATAGTCTTTCTCTAACTAGTCGATAAAGTACTTATCGTGATATCAGACCAAATATATAAAAGGAAAATGTGAAAGGTGAAGGAACGCATAGCTCAAACTTCTAGACGGATCGGGCTGAAATTCGGCATGCAGATAGCTATTATGACGTAGGCATCGGCTAAGAAAGTTTTTTTTTTTTTTTTTTAATAAAGAATATTAGCCATTTTAAATGACTAATATTCCCCTTTCCTCTCCAATTAAGCGTCAAGCTTGTGCTAGGAGTAGGTACGACAATAGTGCAACGGGCGGGGTTTGAACCGTCGACCTTTCGGTTTTCAGTCCACTCCTATACCGGTTGAGCTATTGAGGCTCTAAATTCAACATCTAAGGGGGTGAAATAGGGGTTTGAAATTTGTGCAGTCCACGCGGACGAATTCGCGAGCATAAGCTAGTAAAAGTATAACTGAACTACAAAATGACATACCTCATCAATTTTCTTATTGATCTCAATGACTTGTTTGTCCAACTCCTTAGCTTCTTTCTCGTTGCTCTTGATAGTCTCCTTCTTGGATTTGATCTGGTCTTGCACTTCTATCACTTTGTTCGCGGCTTCCTTTGTGCTCTCCTCGGCTGACACATACCTAGCAAAAAGATTGTTTTTTTTCAGCTTTCGCCAGTCGCTGATGCGTCTTATCAGAAGTGCTTCGAGTTTTCCAAATGTTTGTCTAATCTATTCTTGAACTGCTGCGCGATTGCGGGAGAATGACAGCTACAATGTCACGATCGCAATCACTTCTGATTGGTTGACGCTCGCTCACTATTGGCTACAATGCATTGTTACAACAAGAATCGCACAAATTCAGTCAATCAGAACAATTGGGATTGTAATAATGATTGATGCAGGTTTTAGACAATCAATCGCCCTACTGTTTAACAGAACTTGACATAATCACATCCTTAAGCAATTTATTAAAAAAAATCCTCAAAGAGTTCCCACGGGATTTTTTAAAACCTAAATCCACGCGGACGAAGTCGAGGGCATCAACTAGCTTAAAATAATAATAAATACTTCCTTACTTCCAAGCCACATAGAGTCTGGAGAGATTTTCCAATTCCCGGACAACCTTCTGGTATTCCTGGAACTGCGCTCGCTCGTCTTGCAACTTCTGCAGCTTGGGAGCTATGTCTTCTTTTATTATCTGCAATGTATTAATATCTTTCAGCTCTGTGGAGATATGCCTTTACCTAGGACACGCCACGGACGCCGACCTCCTTGGCACAGTGGTGAGTGCCGTGGTCTTATCAGGTTGAGATTCCGGGTCCGATTCCCGGCAGGGAAAATTGGAATTTTATAATTTCTCAATTTCCTCTTGTCTGGTCTGGTGGGAGGCTACGGCCGTGGCTAGTTACCACCCTACCGGTAACCCCGTACCGCCAAGCGATTTAGCGTTCCAGTACGATGCTGTGTAGAAACCAAACCTTCAGACTTAAACCCATATCGGGTTTAAGTCTGAAGCTGCAACATGCCCCAAAATACATAATATTATCTACTTTGAATACATTTTATTTATTTTATTTATTAGGTTAACTTACGGCTACTTACACTAATACATTTTAAAAAAAAACTTAATTCTGAAAATATAACTTACTAAATGTAGTCGCCATTTATAAGTTAACACAACATTTACAAAATATGTGACAAAATAAAAATACATTACATCAATAAGATTACAGATAAGACTCAAGAGTTCCAATATACAAAGATCTTTTCCCGAAACCTATACAAAGAGTCAGAATTAATGTCAATGACAGAGCTGTGGTGGTTAAGAGTTTTACACAATCTTGAGACAGGAGAATTGGCGCCAAGGACAGTTCTACGCAACGGAGGACAAAGTACGTACATCATTAAGTTCTAGCAGCTTGGCATCTTTCTTCTCAATAGTTTTCTGTGCAGCTTGCTTCTTAGACTCATACATTCTTGTGCCAGCTGCTTCCTCCACCATTGACAGAATCTACAGATCAGACAATGCCATTCATGGTGCTAATTTGGTTGAGCACAATTTCTTAACTAAATTTGACATGTCAAGAAGTAATATTAGTACTTTTATTGTTTAACTAGCTGATTCCTGCGACTTCGTCCGCGTGGATTTACGTTTTTTAAAATCCCGCGGGAACTCTTTGATTTTTCGGGATTGTTGTCGTTGCTTGGTACCTACAATATGAATTCACTATGAACACTTCCTGAATCTTGATAACCCAGGCGGGCAGTAACCCTGCAGCATCAGGATTAAGGAGTTTGAATCCAGAATTTTTTATGTGACCACGACGTAAACTTTTTTTGTGGATTTAAAAAAAAAAATTGCAAATCGGTCCAGAAACCTCGAAAAAATCGATGTAGAAAAAAGAACCACCTCCTTTTTGACAGTCGGTTAAAAACCGATGACCTTGAAATATTTACGGAACAATCTTTAAAATATCCCCTTTCTAACAAAAAAAGAATGAATGAAATCGGACTACGCGTTAATGAATTACAACTCAGTATACATTTTAACTTTCGTCCCCTCTCCTACGGGAACCATGCTGAATTTCGGGATAAAAAGTATCCTATATTCTTCCTCATAGTATGACCTCAAATCGTACCAAGTTTCATTGGAATCCATTCAGTAGTTTCAGCGTGATGCGCGGCCGTGATACAGACAGACAGACAGACAGACAAAAATGAAAAAAATTACAGTTTTGGGTTCAGTATCGATTATAGAGTGCCCTCGAAAAAAAATTTTCAAAATATCTTCAATGTACAGAATTTGACCTGTTACAGTTTTATTATAAGTATATTGATGATTGACTAGCTTGTGCTCGCGACTTCGTCCGCGTGGACTACACAAATTTCAAACCCCAGTTTCACCCCCTTAGGGGTTGAATTTTCAAAAATCCTTTCTTAGCGGATGCCTACATCGTAATAGCTCTCTGCATGCAAAATTTCAGCCCGATCCGTCCAGTAGTTTGAGCTGTGCGTTGATAGATCAGTCAGTCAGTCACCTTTTCCTTTTATATATTTAGATCCTTAATCTAGACAGACAAATTCTCCACAGGCATCAGGATAAACAGATCAGTAGTTTTAAACGCCGCAACAGACATAACAATAAAATTAAATAAAAATCTGTTTTAGAATATACAGGGCTTTACTTTTTTCATATATACCAAATTTGGTATAGTCATCTTACTTTTAAAATTAAAAATACTAATTATTTGTTCACCAACACATTTTTTTGTGTGAAGTTACCACAAATCCAGTTTTCAGATGTATTCCTTTACTTGTCCTATAAGACCTATCTGCCTGCCCATAATTCTAGGTCAACGGGAAGTACCCTATAGACTTTCTTGACAGATATGACAAATGTACAGACAAACAGACAGGCAACAAAGTGATCCTATAAGGGTTCCTTTTTCCTTTTGAAGTAAGGGAACCCTAAAAATACCTCTGGGGGCTTCATGTTGAGCACTTTGGTGATGCGGCCCTGCATGATGAGGAAGTGGGGGTTGTTGACGTTGAGCTGCACGGAGCAGAACAGGTCACTGACGCGTTTGTTCTGCACATTGATGCCATTGATCAGGTACTTGTTCTTGCCACCCATCACTACCTGCAAACCACACTAAAACTCTAAACTCAATTCAAAGTGATCGACATAGTCTTATTTCACAGGTGTTCATGTATGTATTATTCTTTTCACACCACTCCCTCTAGAATGCCTCCTCTCACTCACCATGGCCTCACAGATTATTGAAAACTAGGGAGTTTTCAATAATTTAAGAGGCTATGGTGAGTGAGTAACTTACTCCAAAACTATCTCCGAAACGTTGTGCTGTGGTGTTACTTATTGAAATTAATTATACATTTAATTTGAAATAAAAATGGCATGAGACAAAAATAGCAGAAGTAATTTAACTCCAGAAACTATTAATGCTCAAAGTGCAATAAACTATTTGCTCCCAGAAACTTCTAAAGACAGATACATAGGTCTGTACCTATTTAAGCATACAAAGATTTTGATTTTATTGTCTTGCAGAGTGTGAAAAGTAGAGTATTGAACTTGGGGGTAATACTGTCTTAGTCTTGGGAGACCCTAAGCCCTGCCCACAACTTGTACAAAACATACACATACACACATACACATACAAAATTTTGCTTTTATAATATTAAAGTGTGATAATAGTAAAACACCACAACTTTTCATATCTAACTGTTATTTTAACTTTTACTATTCCTAGATTTTGTTGGTAAGTAGGTATATACTAACGAACATGTTATTGAGCTCTCACCTGTCTGGTAACAGTGATCTCATCATGGTTTTCATAACCGATGGGGCAATGGGCTTTGTCCCTGTTGTCAAACGTTATGCTCACTGTCGCCTTCGTAATGCCAGCCTGGCCGTGCTTGTATATCAGTTCTTGAAGACTTCCCGCCCTTACCTGAAACACAGTACTTAAGTATTAATATAGGTAAAGCTGACAGGTATTTTCATACTAAATACTAGCTGCCCTGGCGAACTTCGTTCCGCCTAACAGTTGATTCAATTTTTTTTAATTTTTCTCTCTTAAATGGTTCTTAAACCATCCTCGTACTTCAAGGAATATTATAAAAAAAGAATTAGCGAAATCGGTTCAGCGGTTCTCGAGATTTGCGATGAGCAACACATTTAGTGATTCAATTTTATATTATAGATTACTGTGATTACTACTAATGTTTAAGAACTCATTCTTCACATAGCTAGCTTTCACAGCTTCAACACGTAGGTAGGTAACTACGTACTAGATTAGAATTTAGGCTGTTTAAAATATTTACGAGCGAGACAGAAAACCAAGCTACAAAGGAAAGTTTTACTTCTTTAGTAGGTACAAAGATTTGGCGGGAAATTGTATGTATATTTTTTCTTTCTACAAATAAGTAATTTACAACTTACATTAGAAAGGTTAGTGATTCCGAGCACAAAGCATATCGAATCCAGGATATTAGACTTCCCTGTACCATTTAAGCCAGTGATCGCGTTAAATTCCGGGTCGAAACCAGTTACTTCCACACGATTACCGTAGGATTTAAACCCGTCCAGCACAATAGACTTAATGTACATCTTGCTCGCGACAAATACATTAATTAGTACTTTAAATTGTAGTCATTCAAAGTGATAAACAAAGTTAAATTCATGAAACAGAAAAGCGCGGACCGTTGCAATTTGCAAAGATTTTTGAGATTTTTGTTTTGATTCAAGTTTGAAGTTTAGTTTTGACAGTTGGTCATAGAGTAAAGTAATACACTTTGGTATCTTTTTTTTGTCGGTGGTTGGCACTTGGCAATCTGTCCCCATAAATGTGGTGTTGCTAAGTAAATAAATCTGAAATTTACTGTTTTTTTAATACTAGAGCCATTCCATATATTTTACTATATAACATCACGATAATAATATGTCCTGATAATAGATATGGCATTTAAATGTGTCTGCATCTTAAAGCTATATTGAGCACTAGGTAAATATAGTGTTTGAGCAGGTAAACCTGATAAGATGCAAGTCCAAGACCTATCAAGGTTTTATTATTCTTTCTCGATTCAGAAACAGGGATGGTTTTCCCAATTTCTCATTCGGTTAAAATTAGATAGGTACAGCTTACTCGATTTTCGACATTGACATTTTCAATATATTCCCTAAAATTGAGGAGATTATAAGTATTTGTTGGCAGCCTTTGTTCAACAACGCCCTTCTGTCAATGTCATTCAAGTGCCAAAAGAGCATAGAGATAGTAGAGCCCACCGACCAGAAATAAAAGGTAGAGCCGTGGTAGAGCGCTGTGGTAACAACTGTCAATTGGTTTTTGAGTTTGTTTTGATTTTTGGCAAATTATCGGTAACATAGAATTTAAATTAATTTGTTTTTTCAAATAAATCAATAAAAATGGAATTTAATAGCTCTGGTGGTATGCGAAGCCCTTTTTCACCTCGAGTTAGACAGTCAATTGGTGGCCGGAGACCTGCAGGACTTGGTTCAGCTAAAAAGAATCAGAGGTACAGTACCTAAACTTAGCCCTAACCTCTTTAGTTTTTTAAGGAAACTGTTTTAATTTAACTTGTCTCTTTATTATCTAAGGATACTTTACACCTATCATCATCATTATTATCATTATCAACTGATGGAAGTCCACAAATGGACATAGGTTTCTTGTAGGGACTCCACATGCCGCGTTCTTGCGTCGTCTGAATCCAGCAGCTCCCTGCGACTCGTTTGATTAGGTCGGTCCACCTAGTAAGGCGGTCTTTAAACGCTGCGCTTTTGGTTGTGAGGTTGCCATTTTAGCACTTCGGAACCCCAACATGTATCGTTTTTCGAACTATGTGGCCTGCCCATTGCATTGCCACTTAGTTTCGCAACAACTACTACCTGTTGAACTACTCTGGTTGGTTACTCTGGTTCTCCTATAGATTTGACCACATAGAGAAACTCCGAAACGAGACAGAGCTATATCTCTCACATAAACCTGTCTTGTTTTAACTCAATCTTAAGTCTGGGCAAAGTCAAAGTGCACTGTATAGATCTCAGCCTAAGTCATAATAGTCATTTGCACACCCGTCATTTACCCGGCTGAGTTTGTTGTGGGCTCTTCTCAGACCTGGGCGCGTTTGGAACCCTCGTAGCTTTAGTTTTAAGTTTGCGTAATAATTATCACCACTATATCTTACAAATCTAACACCATACCAGACCATCAATACGAGTAATTTATTACCTATTTTGAATAAATCATTTGACTTTGACTTTGACCTTTCAGCCCAATCTGTTCAGTAATTTTAGCTGTGTATTGAGTGATCATTTAATCACCTTTTCCTTTTATATATTTAGATTGGTAATGGCACCAATTCTATTGTCTTTTCTCTAAACTAGATTTAGAGTATCTGCATCTTTTTCTTTTTAATATTGCTAAAAATGGACAAAACATGAATTTGACATGTGCACATGGTGAATGTAAACAATAGACTCACGACTGGCAGCTGAAGTCACGAGGTTTGACAGCTCTAAATTAAATTTTAAACTGTCAAGTTGTGTCTGTCCTTTTCATATTACATTTGTAAGAAGAGGATGCCAATACTCTAAAATTTGTGCTCGGAATCAGTACCAGTGCTCAAAATCAGTACCATTGTTTATCTTTTATAGCAAATTCATGCAGTCCATGGAGCAGCAGCCTGGCGATATAATATACAAGACAGCTCTTAGCACCATTGAAACTTTTGGGATGCCCTTGCCTGTCATGGTGACTGAAACACTAACTTTTGGTGAGTTAATTGTTGATTTCAAGTACTTAGCCTGTCTAATTCTGTATCCAATTAGATTCTGAGATTAGAACTTTCGAATTAACCATGAATAATAATACTAGTTATATAAAAACACTAGCTTATTCCAAATCCTTATCTCATTACCAAATCATTATCTCATTATAAAGTTGGAAGTGTAATATTTCCTGCTGGTTACTGTAAATCAGTTGACTTGTTTAGAGTGTTAGATGTATGTAATGTTAATACTTCCAACAGTAATCTTCGTCCACGAAAAAATAAACTTTTCGTGGTCCCACATCATCGCACTGTTGCTAGATCTATGTCACCTATACCCCGTTCATTAGCATCATTCAACGCGCTTTTGGACAATAATGCTCAATGGGACCCATTTAATGATGGGTCTATAATACTGGTTCGGGAGTTACTGAAGTACGCTGAGAGCATTGCATGAATATGTCATTCAATGTTCTCAGCGTACATATTCAAAATTCTTTGATCTTTTATCGTTTTGTATTTTATGTCTTTTTTCTTGTACCAAATAAGTATTTAAATTTATTATTAATCATCTAGTTAGTGTAAGTGGCACTGCCGTTCTAATTAGATATAAAATAAATAAAATAAAATAAATAAATAAAATGACTGTGCCCCAACTGTAAGTGTTATTGATTTGTTATGCTTTGGTGTTCAGCAAGTGGGGATGTGAGCGTCCGCATGTCCCCGTGCGGCTGGTGCTGGGTGGTGGCGGGGCGCCGCGTGCTGGCGTGGCCGCGCGAGCCGGCCGCGTCCCCCGGCGCGCCGGCCGCCGCCAGGGAACTGACGCTGCCACAGACTGACTTGGCGCACAAGGCTGATCTCGTTGTGCTGTTCTATGAGGAGGGGGTGCAGGTAGTGTATCACTGTCACACAACTGGACCAAGGCTTCCCCATGACTTTCCCACAACTCCCTATAAAAAAAATAAAAAAAATAAAAATATCTTTATTTAACAAAAACACGTTATTTTGGCGTTGGTTACTAGTGGTCTCCACACTAGGTTAAACCTGTGACGTGGAGACCATATATGATTTCCTAGTGGGTTTTACTGAGGACAAGGAAAGTTTAGCGGTTAGAATATTTTATATAATATTACTAATTACAGTTACAAAGATACAAACAAATATAATATGATGATGAATGAAAGGAGTGATAAATAAATAAACAAATATTTATTTATAATATTATATGTATAATAAACAAATAAAAATTTATAATATTATATTTATTGCACATTAGGTATTTAATCGCTATTGTGTGTGTATTCATCACGCCATCATCGCCTCTGCCTGTCATGCTAATATTGATGTTTCTGGGGAGTCCAGAAAGAAGAAGTGGGCTGAGGGGGGGGGGGAGGAGGGGGAGGGTGTCACTGGAAAGTTACACCCACTAATTAAGTGGAATTCAGTATGTTAACATACTGGATTCTAAAGCACTGCAGTCTAAAGTTTAAAAAATTCCTCTTTTTCTATCGCATTGACTCTTTATCTCCTCTCTATCTGTCTTTTGTATGAGATTGAAGGAGATCAGGAGTCACGGGAGTATCGCGCTGCGTCTCGGACACGTGACCAAGGGAGTCCGGCCTAGCGGAGGTTTGGCGTCAGGTTACATTGTTACTGTCCTCAACCTTAGCATTTGTGTGTTGTTCAGATGCCCTCCTGCATCGGAGTGTCGCCAGAGGGCGTGGTGCGCTACTGGGCCTGCGTGGGCACGGAGGGCGCCTACACCGACGTGTCCTGTGAGCTGGCGGGGCAGGAGTGCGACCGGCTCACGGAAGCCAAGGACGGCCTGCTGCTGGCCACCACTACCTGCACCCTCGTCAGGATCACTACTAGCAAGGGTGAGTGTATTGTAGAACCTAACCTAACCTTTTCGCTGCTGGAACCACACACTCTGGTGTGATAGAACAAAATATGTACCCACATGGTGGGGATCTCCCCATTTCTGATTTGATCACGTGGAGAAACTCCAAGCATAGCTCTCTCCATCGCGAGGCTATAGGTTTTTTAAAATCTCTATGATTTTCCAGGATAAAAAGTGACCTATGTCACTCATAAAGACCTGGCTTTATTAAACCCATACAAAAGATCTCGTCGATCCGTTACTCGGCTTGAACAGTATACCATTGTTGTCAGAGGGTCGCCCGACGGTAGTCTGCCAGACCCTGCGGCCCCCCAGCGGCTGGCTCGGAGGCATCGGCCGAAAGGTGTCACTACTCTTCTTCGGCTCCATGCCCGCCCACGCTGATACGGTAACTAATAACTATCACTTGTTTATCAATACGGTAGACATCTATTTGCCTATTATTATTATCATATATTATCTGCTCTCACGCCCGTGTACAAAATAGATTATTATTATTATTATTATTATTTATTTATTTATTATTTAATTAGAACGGCCATAAAGCCAATTACACTAATTAAACTACGAGTACAAACTAACATAAACATACATACAAAAATTGTTAAAATTATAAATTTTAAAAAGCAAAATTATAAATTTTCACAAAAGTGCAAAATCTGACCCATGAGGTCAGCCCATTTGTCAGCAAATATGTCACAGCGAGGGGACTCCTTCAGCAGTGCGTTGAGCGCAGCCAAAGTGCGCGGTATGGGTGACCTGGAGCGCGCTACCGTGCGACTAAACGGACTTACGAAAAATTTGGAGCGGTGGCGGAGATAGCTGTAATTAGAGGGTGCATAAACGCAGCAGAGCTTGTTGTGTAGTTCATAAAAAGATAATAATTTGACTAGTTATCAAATACCGGATTACACTTTATATACAAGGAACCAAAAGCTTAATTTGCTATGGTCCGCTGAAACATACAAATCTGTATGATGCAACATGTAGCATGCGATATGCATCGCTCGCCCTCCCACTGCTAAACATGCAGACAGACAGACAGATGCACTTTCACATTTATAACATAAGCATGGATTAAACAAGGTGACAAAACCAGCAGAACATTTAAAAAATGTGTTAAATTTGTAGAAATTGGTGGGAGTAGTGGTTCTGCCGGCGGCGACCAATACGGAGAACCCAGAAGAGGAAGAGGATGAGTGTATAGCGTTGTTGGCGGGCGGGCCGCTGCTGCAACTGTGGTGTGGGGCGGAGGTCAACGAGCACAACCTGAGGAGGCCGCTGTCCGAAGCCTTCGCTAGGTCACACTTAGCACCACAAGGTAAACTTGCCTACAGTCCGCGACAGGTCGAGATGGCAGTCGGGGTATGAGGCGGGGGGTGTGTGCCCACCGGACTGGGACAACCCTCAACCGAATCGCGGGAGGGCGCCCGTTCGGTACTTGCTCTTGGTGTTTTCCCGGGGCGCCTTCTCGACTACCTACAAATTAGTTTGTCTCTTCATTGTCGTATAGTAGGTCGTCTTCCAATGCTGAGCTTCCCGGTGAATGGGTGGCGGAAGATAAGACCTGGGATTATCCTGGGATCTGGGATTTAGCGGTGTAATTTGGAAACAAATCAGTTGCAGTCAAGCAACAGCAATCGCACTAAATAGTAAGGGTTATAACACAGCCTTAGTTGGAGCGCACCTTTTCTTTATTTCTTTTATCTACTTGATGATGCCCGCGACTTCGTCGGTTTTTAAAAATCCCTTGGGAACTCTTTGATTTTCCGGGACAAAAAGTAGCCCGGGATGCAAGCTATCGCTGTACCAAATTTCATCAAAATCTGTTAAATGGATGGGCCGTTAAAGGCTAGCAGACAGACACACTTTCGCATTTATAATATTAGTATGGGTTCTATTGTATTGTATTGATGTGAGCGCGTGTGATTTGTAGGGGACCTGAACAGCCTGGAGATCATGGCGCTGGACGTGCACGCGCACGGGCCGCGCGGCTTGCTGCTGCTGCTCGCGGCCGTCAACGTGGCACGATCGCCCGAGATGAGATACGCACTCGGTATGTTGATGTGAGCGCGTGTGAGTTGCAGGGGACCTGAACAGCCTGGAGATCATGGCGCTGGACGTGCACGCGCACGGGCCGCGCGGCTTGCTGCTGCTGCTCGCGGCCGTCAACGTGGCACGATCGCCCGAGATGAGATACGCACTCGGTATGTTGATGTGAGCGCGTGTGAGTTGCAGGGGACCTGAACAGCCTGGAGATCATGGCGCTGGACGTGCACGCGCACGGGCCGCGCGGCTTGCTGCTGCTGCTCGCGGCCGTCAACGTGGCACGATCGCCCGAGATGAGATACGCACTCGGTATGTTGATGTGAGCGCGTGTGAGTTGCAGGGGACCTGAACAGCCTGGAGATCATGGCGCTGGACGTGCACGCGCACGGGCCGCGCGGCTTGCTGCTGCTGCTCGCGGCCGTCAACGTGGCACGATCGCCCGAGATGAGATACGCACTCGGTATGTTGACATCTAAATACATTCAATGAAAAGTTGACTGACTGACTGATCTATCAACGCACAGCTCAAACTACTGGACGGATCGGGCTGAAATTTGGCATGCAGATAGATATTATAACGTAAGCATTCGCTAAGAAAGGTTATTTCAAAAATTCAACCCCTAAGTGAAATATTGCCACTTCAGCTGTGTAACCTATGTCGGTTACTCTGTTTCTCCTACGGATTTCCTCATTTCTGATTTGGTCACTTCACTTGTAAAGAAACTCCAAGTAGAACTCTCTCCATCGCCCGCTGAATGACTTGTAATGTAATAGGTAAGTACTTTATTTAGTGTTCGATTTTTAACAAATTTTTAGTTCTATGTTCTTTTATTATAGTATAGGTATTGTTTAATAGTGAGTCCGTTACTAACTTCGTACACGTCCATTACTAATAACTGCATTTGTACACACTTTTTTTTGGAGAGTGACTAGTTTTATTCATGGCTTGTATTACTTTATCAATTACTGTCATAATCTGTTTTGTGTGTCCAATAAATCTATATATATATAAAAGGAGAAGGTGACTGACTGACTGACTGACTGACTGACTGACTGACTGACTGACTGACTGATCTATCAACGCACAACTCAAACTACTGGACGGATCGGGCTGAAATTTGGCATGCAGATAGCTATTATGACGTAGGCATCCGCTAAGAAAGGATTTTTGAAAATTCAAGTCCTAAGGGGGTTAAATAGGGGTTTGAAATTTTGTAGTCCACGCGGACGAAGTCGCGAGCATAAGCTAGTAAAAAATAAAATAAAATAAAATGCTTATCACAGTTATTATGTTAGCAGACTGTGACATGGTGTGTTGTTGACACAGTGTGTTGTTGACACAGTGTGTTGTTGACACAGTGTGTTGTTGACACAGTGTGTTGTTGACACAGTGTGTTGTTGACACAGTGTGTTGTTGACACAGTGTGTTGTTGACACAGTGTGGGTGTGTGTTACCAGCCCACGTCAGCGTGGAGCAGCGAGACCGAGCGCGGGTGGCGTCGCTGTGCGCGGTGCGAGTGCCGCGCGACGACGAGCCGCCCAAGTGTCTGCCGCTGCCCACGCGGCCGCTGCTCTACACCTCCACATACGTGGCCTGCTTCTCGCGTGAGTATACTGTTAACTAGATGATGCCCGCGACCATTTCGGTTTTTAAAAATCCCGTGGGATCTCTTTAATTTTCCGGGGTAAAAAGTAGTCTAAGTCCTTCCCCGGGATGCAAGCTATCTCTGTATCAAATTTCATCAAAATCGGTTGAATGGTTTTTTTGCCACTGGGCCACTCTTGTATAATCACTTGCCCAAACATATAATTGAGACACGAGAACTTCCTTTATTTAAGATAAAATTGAAAAAACTATTGTTAGAAAAGACATATTATTCGATTAATGATTACCTTGTAGAGAAATTTTAGTTTTATTTTAATTTTTGACATTTGTAACATTATCATTTAAATTTGTATTTTTTTGTGACTAAGTATTTAATTTGACTAATTTTATCAAAACTATGTACACGTTGTTCGGTATATCATAAGTCATAACATATTGCATGCTAATAGGCAGAATTTGGCTGTACCTTTTCGTTTTGTAATATCTGCACTGTTTACCCATATTCGCAATAAAGAAATTTGAATTTGAATTTGAATTTGAATTTGAATGGATAGTCCGTGAAAAGCTAGCAGACAGACAGACAGAAGGACACACATTCGCATTTATAATATTAGTATGGAAGTATGGATAAAACATCTGACTAATGCTAGAGGTCAACGAACGTTGCACAAGTAAGCCACTCGGAGTCAATGCCGCGTCGTAAGTGGGGCATTGACCCGAGTTTGGCACGCTGTACATTGCGGGTTTGAAAAATACTAAATTACTAAAACTACAAAATGAGGCAAATATTATTGGTATTGGATTGTGTTTAGGTAGCATAACAATAACGCTAACTTTTTGTTAGCGTTCTGATTACACCCTGTATAAAAGTCGTGAAAGACCAAAATAATTTAGAATTTGGAAGTATCTCAAGAAATATTTTGTGTGTATTGGAACAGCGGCAGCAACGGAGAAGGCGGAGTACGTGGACGTGTCAGCAGAAGCAGACCGCATCCTGGGCGCGGCGTTCTGCGACGGTCTGCCGCTGCTGTTCAGCCGCAAGCACGGCGTGCTGCTGCTGCGCGCCGCGGAGCCGGGCCCCCAGCATCACCACACGCCGTGAGTGCATTTCCTCATTCTCTCTTTAGGGTTTCGCACCTCAAAAGGAAAATAATCTTTTAAATCTTTTCTATCAATTTTTATTAAAAACTAGCTTATGCTCGCGACTTTGTCCGCGTGGACTACAAAATTTCAAACCCCTATTTAACCCCCTTAGGAGTTTAATTTTCAAAAATCCTTTCTTAGCGGATGCCTACGTCATAATAGCTATCTGCATGCCAAATTTCAGCCCGATCCGTCCAGTAGTTTGAGCTGTGCGTTGATAGATCAGTCAGTCAGTCAGTCAGTCACCTTTTCCTTTTTTTATTAAAAAAGTAATGATTTATTAGATTTAAGGCGAAAATGCTCCTAAAGACTGATATTAATTACCAGGTGTAATTTCCTCAGGTCAATCTGCGACAGTCCGATGGGGTCGCCGTGTCCGTCCGATATGTACGACAGCAACCTAGCGCTCTACGAAATTGATCCTCATGAGGTATGTTCATCATCATATCAACCGATAGATGTCCACTGCCCACCGCTGGACATAAGTCTTCTAAATGCCACGGTCTTGTGTTGCCTGAATCCAGCGGCTACCTCCGACTCGTTTGATGGTGTCTGTCGTCTAACCTTGGGACGCCACCGTCTATCGATTCTTTCGAACTCTGTGCCCTGGCCATTGCCACTTCAGCTTCGCAACCCAGTTACTCTGGTTCTTCTTCGGATCTCCTTATTTCTGATTTATCACTTAGATCAAGTACTAACATCCCCCGCCCGCAGAGTGACTCTAAACTTTCTCATGAGGCCTATAGTTAGCGACCATATTATGTCATCACTGGCAACACGCATAGCAGGTCGACTACAAAAACCCTGCAACCTGCCGTGTAGGTACAAACCAAAGAGGCATGGGTATATTAAAAACTGCCATACCCCTTCCAGGTTAGCCCGCTTCCTTCTTAGACTGCATCGTCACTTACCACCTGGTGAGATTGTAGTCTAGGGCTAACTACTGTCTGAATAAAATAAAATAAATATTACAATCTCAATTGATGTGATTGGCAGAATTTGTTGTAGGTGGTTTTGCGTTAACAATGCTTATTAGCCAATAGCGAGAGAGTGTCTGACAATCGGAGGTGATTACGATCGTCACACCGTAGCTGTCATTTTACCGTAATCGAGCTCCTGTTCGAAGATCTTGGTCTAGATATAATCAATAAGTTTTATTCTTCTGTGTCAGGTGAGCGCAATGAGCACAGATGCTGTGGGCAAGTTGAAGAGTGCATTCCTCTTCCACGTGCGCGGCGACGCAAGTTCAGCCGCGCGGCTGACCGCAGAGCTGTTTCCGCGCACGGAGCCGCACAGCGACGCGCCGCTAGACCGCACGGTTCTGGCTTTAGCTCAGGATATGCTGGACGACGCGCCTGCTGGCGATCCTAGGTATGTCATACTCGCTCTGCTACCAGAGTTGTATTGGCTCAGCTAGGTCCAGGATTTGTGGGTATAAACCTTGGACCTAGGCCTGAGACCCATGAGCTGGATCCATCCTGGTGACTAAAGGGGCACGGTTATTGAGCCCTCGACTGCAATCAAACCACGCTCTGCTACCAAAATTATATTGGCCCAGCTGTGTTACCCACAAACAGTGGCGTGCACAGGAGTTCAAGCCAGGGTATGCATTTAGGTATGAACTTATTTTACGGCAGGTAAAATGAAAAATAAGCATTGATTTATTACAATGAGGGTAAGCAGTGCGTTTATGCCTCTATGAGCTGCACGCCACTGCCCACAAACCCTAGACCTAGCTCCGGGCCCTTTTAGGAGCCGGCCGGGGTGACTGACGGGGGCTCGGGTTTTAAACTGCACTGACTGCAATTAACCACACTCTGCTACCATGCATGTATTTGTCCAGCTCCTTCACCCCACAAACCGTGGGCCCGAAGCGCCAGCGGGACGAGCGTTAGTGGTTACTAGACTCGCCCATAATGCCGCCTTTGTTTAATCTAAATATATAAAAGGAAAAGGTGACTGACTGACTGACTGAATGACTGACTGACTGACTGACTGACTGACTGAATGACTGACTGACTGACTGACTGACTGACTGATCTATCAACGCACAGCTCAAACTACTGGACGGATTGGGCTGAAATTTGGCATGCAGATAGCTATTATGACGTAGGCATCCGCTAAGAAAGGATTTTTGAAAATTCAACTCCTAAGGGGGTGAAATAGGGGTTTGAAATTTGTGTAGTCCACGCGGACGAAGTCGCGAGCATAAGCTAGTTGTATATAAACTCGTATGCTTCTTCGTAATTTTTCTTATTTTTCTTGTTTTTGTATTTTTAGCTTTAAGTTAACTGGTAATCCAGCACTTGCAAACTTTTAAAATGCATGTGTACACTCTAATTTTTTTCTCTGTGAATTGTAATTGTTATTTTATAATATGTGTACTATCTGTTGGCAAACCAATAAAATAAAATAAAATAAAGTTAACTGGTAATCCGGCACTTGCAAACTTTTAAAATGCATGCCGGTTTGCCAGTAATTGGGTGTACACTCTAAATTTTTTCTCTGTGAATTGTGATTGTTATTTTATAATATGTGTACTATCTGTTGGCAAACCAATAAAAAAAATAAAAAAATAGTTTCATTATTATCTGTTAAAGGTGGAAGCTTCGTTCTGGTGGAGCGACCCGCGTGGCGCTGGGCAGCTCGGCCGCGCTGCAGACTTCGGCGCAGCTGCGCGACAAGCAACGCGCCCTCTCTCTGTTCCTCGACTTCTTGCGCGCGCACAACCTGTGGCGGAGACTCGGCACTGTGACCAGGGGTATGTAATCTATCTTCTTCTTTTACTTTGGCGGCAGACCCTGTCATGGTGACCGTTGACGTCATCAACCACTCGGCCAATCACAGCCGTTTACGATCACGTGACTAAAGTAGTAAAAAATCATTTTCTTTGTCGATATGCTGACTAAATAGTTGGCTTCCAAAATTCATATTCAATACGTATTCCATCAATAGATCCTATATTTTACATGCTGTCAAATGCCCTATTGCCATAGCATGCTCTCACAGTCGAGTCGACTTTGAGTGACCGTGAAGAGGACACTTAAAAATACTCCACTCTTGAACGACTATTGCTTAAATGACTCCTGCTTAAAGGTGACTGTCCACTGAAGCGGAGCGGAGAGATGTGTTGAGCAGACCAATCAGATTATCGGTAAATAACGTGATAATTTTATTACATCATCTGACAAAGCTCTGATTGTTCAACTATACACATCTCCGCTCCGGTTCAGTGGACAGGCACCCTTAATCAGTATTTGTTGCGGCAGAGAACGAGGAGGGTACAGTCAGCACGCAGTACGAGCTGTGTTCGCTCGGGGAGAGGCTGGCGGCCGCGCGCGCCTTGCAGCGCTTGCACCAGGAGGGAGCACACTTAGTGGACGCGGCGCTCCATCGGGTGAGTTCCTTATCAGTTGGACATAGGTCCCACTGCTGGACACAAGTCTCTTGTGAGGACTGACTCGTTTGATGTCGTCCTTACACTTAGTGCGGGTCTTCCCACGCTGCGCTTTCCGGCGCGCCATTTTAGCACCTTTTTCGAACTATGTGCCTTGTTCATCGCCACACAATCTCACATATTCACAATCAGTTAAGCTATGTTGATTACTTTGGTTCTCTTACAGATCTCATTTCTGATTTGATCATGTAGAGAAACTCCAAGCACAGCTCTCTCTATCGCCCGCTGAGTGACTCTGAGCTTTCGTGAAGCTCATAGTTAGTGACCATGTCTCGGATCGATATGATACTGATATGGCAACTCATACCGTTCGATTATTTTAGTATTCAAACACAGGAAAAATTCCTGTGTTTGGATGGAAAAAATGCATTAAAAATTTGTATTTCAAATTTCCCCGCGAAAACGGTAGCCTCCATTTTGTTTAGGTTCATAGGCTGTTGTGACGTCACACGGATTGGTAAACAACGGCATTTTCTTAGTGAACAACTGCAATCCATATGACGTCACAGTCGGAATTCATCATGGCGGCTACAGTCTCGTGCGTTTCCAATATTTGTAGAACGTATAAAAAAGTGAAATATTCAAAATTAATTACAAAATTCAGTAACTTTATAAACTGAAACTAACATTTTTCGATTGCTAATTTCTAACACTATCTTGTTTATACATTTTTGGAATAATACCCTATTGTAAACTTTAGGTTACAGCGAGTGCGGAGAACGAAAGCTCGGACAGTCCGGAGGGCGAGGAGCCGGAGGTGCTACAAGCTTTGCGCAGCGGCGCGCTCTCCGCCGCAGACGTGTGCTTCCGCCGCGTCACGCGCATCGGGCGCGTGCTGCGCGCGCTGGCCGAGCTGCCGCCGCCCGCGCACGACCCGCGTGCCGCCGCCCACCATGCGCTACACGCGCTCACTGCGCTCGCGGTTAGTGCCACCATCACTACAAAATTATAAATGCGAAATTGTTTTTGTTTGTTAGTTTGTCTTTCAATCACGTTGCAACGGAGCAACAGATCGACCTGTTTTTTTGCGTGGGTATAGTTAAAAACCTGGAGAGTGACATATGCTACTTTTCGCGGATCAACAAATTCCTGAAGGGTAATCACTTAACATCAGGCGGCCTGCTCTTTTGCTCGCAATTTTTTTGAAAAAGTAGTAAAAATGAGGTGTAATGCATTCTTGCGAAGGCCTTGGCTGTCTCTTACACGGAAGTATACGACGTCTCCGCCCGCAGACGGCGCTGAGCGAGATGCAGAAGTGCCGCGCGCAGGCGCCGCCGCGCCCCGCGCCGCCGCTCGGCCCGCGCGCGCTGCTCTCTTGTCTGGCACATCTCCACAAGCGCGCAGTCACGTGAGTACTTCGTACATGGAAGTATACGACGTCTCCGCCCGCAGACGGCGCTGAGCGAGATGCAGAAGTGCCGCGCGCAGGCGCCGCCGCGCCCCGCGCCGCCGCTCGGCCCGCGCGCGCTGCTCTCTTGTCTGGCACATCTCCACAAGCGCGCAGTCACGTGAGTACTTCGTACATGGAAGTATACGACGTCTCCGCCCGCAGACGGCGCTGAGCGAGATGCAGAAGTGCCGCGCGCAGGCGCCGCCGCGCCCCGCGCCGCCGCTCGGCCCGCGCGCGCTGCTCTCTTGTCTGGCACATCTCCACAAGCGCGCAGTCACGTGAGTACTTCGTACATGGAAGTATACGACGTCTCCGCCCGCAGACGGCGCTGAGCGAGATGCAGAAGTGCCGCGCGCAGGCGCCGCCGCGCCCCGCGCCGCCGCTCGGCCCGCGCGCGCTGCTCTCTTGTCTGGCACATCTCCACAAGCGCGCAGTCACGTGAGTACTTCGTACATGGAAGTATACGACGTCTCCGCCCGCAGACGGCGCTGAGCGAGATGCAGAAGTGCCGCGCGCAGGCGCCGCCGCGCCCCGCGCCGCCGCTCGGCCCGCGCGCGCTGCTCTCTTGTCTGGCACATCTCCACAAGCGCGCAGTCACGTGAGTACTTCGTACATGGAAGTATACGACGTCTCCGCCCGCAGACGGCGCTGAGCGAGCTGAGAGACAGACGAATATTCCCAAAATATAGTATAACGGAGATTCATTTGGTTTAACTACATATTGTGGTCGTTGTTGATGGCGGCTATGTCGTTTTCTTATCAATCAGTGCGCGCAGCAGCAGGGGCGCATACGCTCTCTCACAAAGGAATTATCGATTGAACGACTGACTGATATGACGTTAACCACAGACAACTTCACTCTAGACTTGTACCAATTTTTTTATCCATTTTTAGGGTTCCATACGTTCGTAGGGTAGGCAGGTCTTATAGCACACGTATAGGGAGAAATCCTTAAGGTGACGCAGGATGCTCGACCGAAATTGGCAGCGCACGTGGGTAACATGTTTGCTTTTCACTTGACATTGTATAAGAAAGTTGAGAGACACGATGATTTTCACCGAAATCAAGCGCTCGAAAAGGGTTTAGGAAAAGTATTTTTGAGAAAAAACTGCTGAATTTATGTTTGCAAAGTAAAGTTATTTCAACTAATGAATAAATAAACTACGTCTAATGATAAATTGTTTTAGAATTTCATCTTATTTATTTACGCCCAAAGTTGTCATTAATTTAGTGTTAAAATAGGAATCTTTTGAGCCTCGTAACTTTTAAATCAATGTTTTTTTCAATGTTTTATATATCAACTAGCTGATCCCCGCGGCTTCGCCCGCGTAGATTTAGGTTTTTAAAGATCCCGTATAGCCTATGTCACTCAGGAATAATGTAGCTTTCTACTGGTGAAAGAATTTTTAAAATCGGTTCAGTAGTTCTAAAGATTACCCCCTACAAACAAACTTAACGACATTACCTCTTTATATAATAATACAACGGGCCGTGCAGCAGAAATCGTAATATTTTAATTTCGCCATAACTTCAAAACCAAACGTCCAATTTTAATCATGCAAAGACCAAATATTATCTCCATAAACTGTTCTTAGTGATGAAATCATTTATTTTGATAAGGATTAATAGCATGAGTAAAATAAACGCGTTTAAATGTAGTCCAAAAAAAATTCAAGATTTTTAAATAAAAAAATGGTTGCTGTGCCTCACTCGACATAGATGGGTATAGTGTGTCGTGGACTTTTTTGTAGATATTTATAAGATCTACAATTAATTAGAACATTTTATGGTTCTATCTTTTATAGTTTAGGCAGCGTACGCAAAATAAGTAACTTTTCTGGTTGATTTTTTACACCTTGTGTCCGAAAAACCCAAATATCTTACGGAACCCTATTTTTTTCCAAAATAAAATATAGCCTATGTTACTCGTGGATAATGTAGCTTTCGATTGGTGAAAGAATTTTTAAAATCGGTCCAGTAGTTTTTGAGCCTATTCAGTACAAACAAACAAACAAACAAACAAACAAACAAACAAACAAACAAACAAAGTTTTCCTCTTTATAATATTAGTGTAGATAAACCTAGATAATGACGAGATAAATCGATATAATTCTTAGTTTTGTGCGTACAATATCGAATATTGTTGTAATTTCCCTCCTACGTTTGTATGAAGAAAGCACCGAACTGAGTCCCCTTAAACCGTACATTTGTGGTACATCACAAAAAAATTAATTAAAAATGTGTTCATGAAGAAAAATTAGTATTTCAAACTTTCAAAGTAAGATTACTATACCAAGTGGGGTATCATATGAAAGGTCTTCCTGTGCATTTTAAAACAGATTTTTATTTATTTTTATGCATCATAGTTTTTGAACTATCGTGCAAAATGTCGAAAAAACACGACTTTAGTACGGAACCCTCGGTGCGCGAGCCTGACGCGCACTTGGCTGGTTTTTCACGTTGCAGCGAGTGTGCCCACAAATGCGAGGACATAAACCTGCGCGCTCAAGTGTTGGAGGCGGCGGCCACGCTGGCGGACCTGCTGCTGAGCGAGGCGGACCCGCTCAGGCACTCTGCACGCACCATCCATCTATATGAGCGCATGCGCACCGAGACCATACAGCCTTACAGTGAGTATCGAAGCTCAAAAGAAGGATTAATACGATTGACCTGTCTGTATGTCCATTCCTACTCGACCGATTTTGATTAATGGTACCTACGTCATTGGGTTCGTCTCAATGGCTCGAGTGTCACTGGATACATAAAATTCTTAAAACTCAAAATTCCGGATGTTAAGCGCTTTAATGTGTCGGTTGAAAAAAATGCAGTGCAAACTGCAATTGAGTTTTTTTTTTTAAATAATCGCGTTTAAATAAATAGCAACTCTTGTTAAGACGGAATAAAGTGCAATTCAGCTCGTACAGTGCTGCAGCCTAAAATTCAATAGGCTTCTCATTCTATCACGTGAAATCATACCATTTGTTTTTCAGTCCAGGAAGGTCAAATCGAGAGAGCAGCGGTGCTAGCTGAGAAGTTCAAAGACTTCGATCTGCTGATAGAAATGTGCGTGCAGCGTAACGACATGCAGCGACTGTACGGGTACATTGACAAATACGCAGATGAGGTAAGGAGCATGACTCAGTTCATTCATTTTGAACTTTAGTCTTTATACATTTTGTATCTCAATTACAATGCAATGTTCCTTAAATCTACTTCCCCAGACTTGAAGGGTATTCAAGTCCGGGTGTTAGTAGATTTATTTAATTTAATTTCATAAAGCACCAGGGTGGGATACCCTTGCAGTCCGGGGGTTAGTAGATTTATTTAATTTAATTTCATAAAGCACCAGGGTGGGATACCCTTGCAGTCCGGGGGTTAGTAGATTTATTTAATTTAATTTCATAAAGCACCAGGGTGGGATACCCTTGCAGTCCGGGGGTTAGTAGATTTATTTAATTTAATTTCATAAAGCACCAGGGTGGGATACTCTTCAAGTCCGGGGGTTAGTAGATTTATTTAATTTAACTTATTTAATTTCATACCACGCAAAAATAAAAAAATATCCTTTTTGTTTGAGACTGCATATAAATGAACTTGTTTCTAAAGATTTGTAAAAAAATTGCTAATTAGTGTCCGTTTTATTTTTCCTGTGTTGTACATAATCTTTGCACTAATATTGTAATCAGGGTATGGCGGAAAAGGCATTCGCTTGGCTGGCTTCCAGGGGTGGCTCCCAATGTGCGTTACTCCTGCGCTCGCTGGGCTCGCGAGCGGGTGACAGGCTTCGGTCGTGGCTAGCGGCCGCGCCTGACCGCTTGTCCCTCCGCGCGCTGCATCACCTAGCCGCGGGCGATACTGTGCCGGCCGCTAAGCTATACGCCGAAATGGCTGACCAGGAGACGTACTCCGTCGCTAGGATGTCTGTGAGTAAAGCAATCAAATTACAGTACGCGGCCGAAAGCAATGCACATCGACTTTTAGGAGAGTCTCTGTCGTTGAGACCGACAAAACGTCATATAGGTATGAGTGACAAAGCCGAAATGTCATTCTAAAGGCCGATGTACATTACTTTCTGCCGCATTTTTCCTGCATGTTTATTAAAGATGGGCGTTATTGGCTATTTCGGGCAACGGTTAATCAACAGTTATTTAGTTTCAATACCAATATTGATAACCGTTGCCGAATATCGGTATCAGAGTTGTGTTTCAACTAATTTAATATGCGCAACGCGCAGCGGTTTCCGTAGTTGTAACTAAGCTAGCTGCCGTATCAATACCGTCTGTATAGCTAGCGCGCGCATATTCACTAAAATAAAACCAATTTTACTTTCATGAATATCGTGAAGTAATCACAACCTTAAGTTCATAGCAGTAAAGTTTAATTATAATGATCATTGACATAGGTCAAACTATAATGGACGCCTGCACGAATAGTTTGCCACAGTCCAGTTAACCAAAACATTTCACGAAGATTGATAAACCAAAGAGCACCTTATTTCTATTACTCTAAGGCTAACTGTATTAAGATTCATAGATCAAAGTGTAATGGACAAGTACTTGTACAGTTAAGCCTTAGCGTAATAGAGATAAGGTCGGCTTTGGTTTATCAAGTTCTTAGTTACTAAGCCGGTAGCCAATAACCGCTCCTTCTCAGCTTTCAGTGAAAGAAAGAAAGAGAAGGCATAATTATTGCGTTTCTAGTTACCAAAAAACCAAACAATGCATTGTCAGTTGCCAGTTGGCATTGCGTTGTCAGGTGGTTCGTCATAGATGTTAGCTGAAAACCGTTGCTAGCTACGACAATAACGCTATGGTACGCTATAGGCGCGGCAGCGGTTTTCAGTTTATAGCGGACACATGTCTAATGTTTATGTTGCACCATATAGGTTCGACCTGTTTCAGCGGATTATAGCAAATTAAGCTTTTGGTTCATTGTAAGTAGGAACGAAACTTGAATAAAACTGTCTGATATCAAAATGTTAAAACTTAACCTATATTCTGTGTTTTGACACAGACGATGGCGTCGATAGCCAAGCTGTGCCTGCTAGCCGGGGACGAGCCCGAGCCGCAGCAGTCGGACACGTGGCGCAAGGCCGAGTGTCGGCTGTCGCTGGCCGAGCAGCACTACGCGTTGCCGCGCGAGCTGCGCCTGCACCACGGCCTGGACGACGACGACAACACCAGGGTTCTGGAGCCTGAGGAGCTGGTGCAGGTGAGGGCTAACGTAATAAGGAATATGCCTGTAATTTTTTTATAATTTTAATTCACTTTTTACATTGTTATAACATAGTAAACATGTATTGTTTGAATTATGATGCTCAAATTATTTTTTTAAGTAATGAAACATTGCTAAAATTTGATTTGTTCAAACGCCGCCATTTTACGCGGGCTTTGAATGACGTCACGATTCACGTCAGTCACCTGTCACGCAGTGGCGTGCACACGGTTTCAAGCCAGGGTAGGCATTAGTTAGGTAGGAACCTGTTTACTGGCAGGTCATAATGAAAAATATGCATTGAGCTATTACAACTGGGGTAAGCAGTGCATTTATGCCTCTATGATCTGCACGCCACTGCTGTCACGTCAGTAGGATAACGTTAGGCCGAAAAAATTGAAAACGTGAATCGTGACGTCACGTTCCGTTTCGACCAATGGCGGTGGGGGTTTTTGTTGTGTGCTTAGATGTACATCGACTCGGCGAGTCGCTCGCTGACGGAGTACGACTACAAGAAGGCGTTGGACCTCACGGACTTCGTGCAGGACATGGAGCGGAGAGATGAGCTGCGACTGAGGGTGAGTGAAAGTCTTTTAACCGCGCGTAATGTCCAAACTGCTCTCTGTTCTGTTCAAATTTGAGCCTCAATAGCTCAACCGGTAAAGGAGTGGACTGAAAACCGAAAGGTCGACGGTTCAAACCCCGCCCGTTGCACTATTGTCGTACCTACTCCTAGCACAAGCCTGACGCTTAGTTGGAGAGGAAAGGGGAATATTAGTCATTTAACGTGGCTAATATTCTTTTTTATAAAAAAAGTAAAAAATAACAAATTAAAAATAAAATAAAACTCACGCAAACGAGATGGGTAAATTTGCCCCAGGCTGAACAAATATAAAGGTATTATAATGAATTTCTCAAAGGTGTGTGAAGTCTACCAATCCGCACATGGCCAGCGTGGTAGACTATGGCCAAACCCTTCTCACTCTGAGAGGAGACCCGTGCTCTGTATAGACCCGGCGATGGGTTGATCATGATGATGATGATACCTTGCTTGCGGAGTCGAGCTAACATAGGTTGCTCTCTCTTGCACAGTTGTCATCTGTTTTCCATGAACGGGATATAAAGGGATATTATTTTAGCGTTTAAACTATCGTTAGGGATTTCCATTATAGATATTATATTTTGTACGGCTATACTCACGTATCCAGTCGACGTTAGCCCGACTAGTTTCGAACCCATCCGGGGCCCTTTATCAAGGGGGTCAGTTCGCGCACGCGTCGCGTTTATGACTGCGCGACGCGCGTGCCGCTGCCCGCACAGCCCGTTGCGAGGGTGGCTGAGGTGGGGGTGCAGATCGTCTCCCGACAGTTGTTGCTGATCTTCATCGCTTCAGTGTCCTGTCCCACGACTGATGCCCTTGTATCATATGCCCCTGTATAATATTAATATGGATCGTGTAGGTGTGGTGCGCTTGCATCCTGCGCGACGACTGGTCGGTGTGCCGCGTGGACGCGCCCGCCGCCGAGATGCAGGACAAGATGTTCTTCCGCCTGCTCGACTTGGTGCATCTTATGGGTATGTCGTCATTCGTGTTCAGGTGTGGTGCGCTTGCATCCTGCGCGACGACTGGTCGGTGTGCCGCGTGGACGCGCCCGCCGCCGAGATGCAGGACAAGATGTTCTTCCGCCTGCTCGACTTGGTGCATCTTATGGGTATGTCGTCATTCGTGTTCAGGTGTGGTGCGCTTGCATCCTGCGCGACGACTGGTCGGTGTGCCGCGTGGACGCGCCCGCCGCCGAGATGCAGGACAAGATGTTCTTCCGCCTGCTCGACTTGGTGCATCTTATGGGTATGTCGTCATTCGTGTTCAGGTGTGGTGCGCTTGCATCCTGCGCGACGACTGGTCGGTGTGCCGCGTGGACGCGCCCGCCGCCGAGATGCAGGACAAGATGTTCTTCCGCCTGCTCGACTTGGTGCATCTTATGGGTATGTCGTCATTCGTGTTCAGGTGTGGTGCGCTTGCATCCTGCGCGACGACTGGTCGGTGTGCCGCGTGGACGCGCCCGCCGCCGAGATGCAGGACAAGATGTTCTTCCGCCTGCTCGACTTGGTGCATCTTATGGGTATGTCGTCATTCGTGTTCAGGTGTGGTGCGCTTGCATCCTGCGCGACGACTGGTCGGTGTGCCGCGTGGACGCGCCCGCCGCCGAGATGCAGGACAAGATGTTCTTCCGCCTGCTCGACTTGGTGCATCTTATGGGTATGTCGTCATTCGTGTTCAGGTGTGGTGCGCTTGCATCCTGCGCGACGACTGGTCGGTGTGCCGCGTGGACGCGCCCGCCGCCGAGATGCAGGACAAGATGTTCTTCCGCCTGCTCGACTTGGTGCATCTTATGGGTATGTCGTCATTCGTGTTCAAGTGTGGTGCGCTTGCATCCTGCGCGACGACTGGTCGGTGTGCCGCGTGGACGCGCCCGCCGCCGAGATGCAGGACAAGATGTTCTTCCGCCTGCTCGACTTGGTGCATCTTATGGGTATGTCGTCATTCGTGTTCAGGTGTGGTGCGCTTGCATCCTGCGCGACGACTGGTCGGTGTGCCGCGTGGACGCGCCCGCCGCCGAGATGCAGGACAAGATGTTCTTCCGCCTGCTCGACTTGGTGCATCTTATGGGTATGTCGTCATTCGTGTTCAGGTGTGGTGCGCTTGCATCCTGCGCGACGACTGGTCGGTGTGCCGCGTGGACGCGCCCGCCGCCGAGATGCAGGACAAGATGTTCTTCCGCCTGCTCGACTTGGTGCATCTTATGGGTATGTCGTCATTCGTGTTCAGGTGTGGTGCGCTTGCATCCTGCGCGACGACTGGTCGGTGTGCCGCGTGGACGCGCCCGCCGCCGAGATGCAGGACAAGATGTTCTTCCGCCTGCTCGACTTGGTGCATCTTATGGGTATGTCGTCATTCGTGTTCAGGTGTGGTGCGCTTGCATCCTGCGCGACGACTGGTCGGTGTGCCGCGTGGACGCGCCCGCCGCCGAGATGCAGGACAAGATGTTCTTCCGCCTGCTCGACTTGGTGCATCTTATGGGTATGTCGTCATTCGTGTTCAGGTGTGGTGCGCTTGCATCCTGCGCGACGACTGGTCGGTGTGCCGCGTGGACGCGCCCGCCGCCGAGATGCAGGACAAGATGTTCTTCCGCCTGCTCGACTTGGTGCATCTTATGGGTATGTCGTCATTCGTGTTCAGGTGTGGTGCGCTTGCATCCTGCGCGACGACTGGTCGGTGTGCCGCGTGGACGCGCCCGCCGCCGAGATGCAGGACAAGATGTTCTTCCGCCTGCTCGACTTGGTGCATCTTATGGGTATGTCGTCATTCGTGTTCAGGTGTGGTGCGCTTGCATCCTGCGCGACGACTGGTCGGTGTGCCGCGTGGACGCGCCCGCCGCCGAGATGCAGGACAAGATGTTCTTCCGCCTGCTCGACTTGGTGCATCTTATGGGTATGTCGTCATTCGTGTTCAGGTGTGGTGCGCTTGCATCCTGCGCGACGACTGGTCGGTGTGCCGCGTGGACGCGCCCGCCGCCGAGATGCAGGACAAGATGTTCTTCCGCCTGCTCGACTTGGTGCATCTTATGGGTATGTCGTCATTCGTGTTCAGGTGTGGTGCGCTTGCATCCTGCGCGACGACTGGTCGGTGTGCCGCGTGGACGCGCCCGCCGCCGAGATGCAGGACAAGATGTTCTTCCGCCTGCTCGACTTGGTGCATCTTATGGGTATGTCGTCATTCGTGTTCAGGTGTGGTGCGCTTGCATCCTGCGCGACGACTGGTCGGTGTGCCGCGTGGACGCGCCCGCCGCCGAGATGCAGGACAAAATGTTCTTCCGCCTGCTCGACTTGGTGCATCTTATGGGTATGTCATCATTCGTGCTTATGAATACAAGTCGCAAGGCATCGCCAAGGTCTGCACCAGTACGTAGTCGAAATCCGTAGGTCGATTTCATAAAACCTGCATCAATCTCAATTGTTGTAATTGGTTGAATGTGTGCGATCCTTGTTGCAACAATGCATTGTAGCCAATAGTGAGAGAGCGTCAACCAATCAGGCGATTGCGATCGTGCCATTGTAGCTGTCATTCTACCACCATCGAGCAGATGGTGTTTGACAACTAGTCAAATCAGTATCTTTTTACCAAACGTCAAAACGCGCGCTTGGTATGCGAGCTTCTATGAAATACTGGTATGTGATGTCACAATGATTTGACGTGCTTTTTTAGTTTAATCGATAATAGTTTAAACCCCCGGGACGGACATAGGCTACTTTTTATGCCAAAATGAATGAGTTCCCACGAGATTTTTAGAAACCTACATCCACGCGGGCGAAGCCGCGGGTATCGCCTACTTTTATACCGATGTCAATTTCGATTTGTGGGTGGAACACTTAAAAAAAACAATATATTTTTTAATCAATTGTGTGTAAAATGTTCACTTTTCATTAAGTCTATAAAAATAATTCTTTTACAAGTACCTACTTTGAATCGTCAAATGCATCTACCACTGGTTCAGAATGCCTTTTCTACCGAGAAGAACCAGCAAGAAACTCGGCGGCGATTTTCAGAACAATACATAGAATTTGAACGTTGTTCAATCGCTTTTCCGACAGGTGGCGATCTGGAGCTTTTGCTGCCGCCAGTGGAAGACATCCTGACGGCGCCGGAGCTGGCGGAGCTGGTCTCCGACCCTCGGTTCCACTTCCTCATCAAGTACGGCTACGAGTGCGTCGACGCCAACAGAAGCGACCACAATATCGTTGATACGGACTCCACTTAGATCCTCTTTGGCCTTTACTTTGTATTCCGGTGTGTTTGTTCGTTGCCTAAGTTATAATAGTACAAGTTCTCACCATTCGATGATGTTCTGTCAGACTGATGTAGACGTACGTACACAGGTTAGCAATCGTACAGTTAAGAAATATCATAATAATTCTGTTGTACTGACAGCCGTACTCAGAGTCGTTTAATCGTTACTTAAATTTAGTTAAAACGAGACAGAGCTATATCTCTCACATAAATCTGTCTCGTTTTAACTCAATCTTAAGTAACGATTAGCGACACTGAGTACGGCGGTTAATCTCTGAAATAAACTTAATTGACAGGTCTAAATTTAGTGCTATTCTTTTCCGCAGGGAGCATAATGAAAGGGATAGTAATAGTTGTAGATCTGTCATTTTAGTTAAGTTCAGAGATTGTTACCAACAGAATTAACTTAAACTTAATTTCATCATAAACTACAGCATATTTTTTTTTGACAACATTGTCGCTGAAGAATAGAGATGCTTTAGATGAACGGAGGAATTCGACATAGAATTTTGTTTGCAAAAACTAATATAAAAACTTGTGTGGGGCTCAGTTTGATGAAGGGGGTTTTTAATGTTTAAATATCCTCTATACCCTAAGACGACTCAGGTTTCCCAACTGTATGATTGTTAAATTGTGACTACTTATAAGCTATAGTTAAGTATTCTGTGATTAATATTATTATGTTGCATTAAAGATAATAATGATTAATAATACTATGTTGTTTTATTGATTTCCTCATTCATAAAAGTCTTAACATACAACCTGTCGGAAATATCTGAGCACCACGCTAAAACGCGCTTCCCCTCGTGCTTTTCCGCAGCTCGCCTATTTTCGCCTATCCCAAAGAGTATAATTATAAACACTATGTTCTACCAGTACCGCTGCCAGTACTTTTGCCAACGCAAGCACGTTGCATAACGTCAATAAGCCAGGTTCTCAGATATTTCCGACGGGTTGTTAATGCTGATAATATGCCGCGAGTGCCGAGTAGAGTATAGACAGTTAGGGACCTTCTAACAAATCGTCGAGGCGTCGACGTCACTGGCAGGCGTCAAAAGTACATTTGATCGGTTTTTCTTTGATTTTACGTCACTATAGCCTAATATTTGACATATCGCTGATTCAGCGTCGAACCGAGAGTTTCCCCTCACTCTAGTTCACTCTGGTACAGTCGTGCTAATAATTAGATATGGCACGTACATACAACACATTCCCACATTGCGCTTGTGTAGTGTCTATGAAGAGCAAGTGTCTCATGAAAAGTTATATCCGTCCTGTAGCTTGAGCTGTGCCAACGATAGATCAGTCAGTCAGTCACCTTTTCCTTATTTAGATTCTCAAAAAGATAGATCTATCACTACTTAGTAACAAAGTATAAAGTAAGTAGAAAGTTGTAAGCGGATAGGATATACCTAGGCAGGTGTCAGCACTTGGGTCCGCTTCGACGCTGATCGGGCGGCTCCGACTGTTCCGATCCGAGCTTTGTATACAGTCTACAGAGTACAGACCTACACTCATGGATTTATGTATGTTTACACTTTACACTGAGTTACGGCGAAGTTTTGTTTGTTAGAAGTTTCACTAAGCTTTAGCGTAGGTAGGTACGTTACCGGTTTGCAGTTATTGTATCAGTTAGATTGTGTAAAACAAGCAATACTGATGCTTTTAGCACTTACAATGCATCTATCACTACCCATATTATAAATGCGAAAGTGTGTTTGTTTGTCCTTCAATCACATCGCAACGGATCGACGTGATTTTTTGCATGGGTAGGTTAAAATATAATAGTTTAAGACCAGAGAGATATAGGCTACTTTTTATCCCGGAAAATCGAAGAGTTCCCACGGGATTTAAAAAAACTAAATCCACGAAGTCGCGGGCATCAGCTATAGAATTATAATAATCTGTACTTATAGTCTACACTGTGTTCTGTTACCCTTTCACAACGTCGAGTACTTACAATGTCGAGGAAGGTCAGGTTCATCTCCTGGCGACCGACATACTTATGTTTAAGTGCCTTCTTTTTATCCCAGAAAATCAAAGAGTTTAATTAAAGCGGAATTTCTAAAAACCTGAATGCACGCTGACTAAATCGTTAAAACAATGGACCGATTTTGACGGAACTTTCACAGGCATATAGAGGATTGTTGATTATAGAATACTAATCTAGGCTACTCTTTATCCCAAAAATATTTAGGGTTCCTGTGTAAAAAAATAGAACAACACAACAATCAATTTAGATAGTATAAATTCCCAAATTGCCCCTGCCGCGAATTGAACTCAGGACCTACCCATTCATAAGACCACAGCACTCACCACTGCGCCAGGGAGGTCGTCAAAAAAATAGTTTTCTACGGAAGTACAACTATTCAGATTTTAGGATTTCTATCGTGTGTGAAGACTCAAGTGTAACAAACTTCGAGCACTAAAAGTTTTATGGATCGCTTGGTGGGCGAGCTTTTCTGACACCTGACAGGAAGTAGGTGGCTATCTACCTATACCCAGTTGCTACCGACTACCGGATGAGCCTCAATAATTCAACAGTCTAAGCGGTGAACTGAAATATGATAGACTAGCTGATGCCCGCGACTCCGTCTACTTGGATTTAGGTCTTTAAAAATACCATGGGAACTTTAAAGTGGCCTATGTTACTCTCCGTCCTTTCAACTAACTCTATGCCAAAAATCAAGTCGATTAGTTGCTTAGTTAGGGCGTGAAAGAAGGACAAACCAACAAACACAGTTTCGTATACTACTTACTATATAATATATATATACTATACGTATAGTACTTATAATAATATGGGTAGTGATTAGAGATGGGAGTTATTGGCTATTTCTGGCTACGGTTATTAATAATAATAATCATAATAAAAACCTTTTATTCAGCCAAATTTACAAATAGGTACAAACAGGTAGGGTGCCGTAGTCCCTGGGGAACCAAGGAGTCGACCAGTGTCCATGCTCCCTGATATTCAACAGTTATTTAGTTTCAATACCGATATTGATAACCGTTGCCGAATATCGGTATCAGAGGTTTCCGTTGTAGTAACTAAGCTAGCTGCCGTATCAATACCGTCTGTATAGCTACCGTGCGCATATTTCACTAAAATAAAACCAATTTTACTTTCATGAATATCGTGAAGTAATCACAACCTTAAGTTCATAGCAGCAAAGTTTATTTATAATGATCATTGACATAGGTCAAACCGTAGTGGACGCCTGCACGGATAGTTTGCCACAGTCCAGTTAACCAAAAACATTTCACGACGATTGATAAACCAAAGAGGACCTTATCTCTATTACTCTAAGGCTAACTGTAATAAAATTCATAGATCAAAGTGTAATAGACAAGTACTTGTACAGTTAAGCCTTAGCGTAATAGAGATAAGGTCGGCTTTGGTTTATCAAGTTCTTAGTTACTAAGCCGGTAGCCAATAACCGCTCCTTCTCAGCTTTCAGTGAAAAAAAGAAAGAGAAGACATAATTATTGCGTTTTTAGTTACCAAAAAACCAAACAATGCATTGTCAGTTGCCAGTTGGCAGCGTTGCGTTGTCAGGTGGTTCGTCATAGATGATAGCTGATAACCGTTGTTAGCTACGACAATAACGCTACGGTACGCTATAGGCACGGCAGCGGTTTTCAGTTACGTTAAGCTATAGCGGACACATGTCTAGTAGTGATGTATGACTGGGTAAATTATAGTGTACCTATATTTACAACCTCGGTACATACAATATTATCTGCATATAAATCGTCGGCAATTCAAATTTAAATCGCGATTGCAATACAAAATGGACAGAGTGGATGTAGTTCAGTATCCGCCGTAAGCCCGGGATCAATTTCTGGTTACTAGTGTATATTATTGTATAGCTTAGTGCCTAGGGTTAGATTGGCTACACGGCGCCTATACATTGCTTGTTAGCATTTTATTGGATACCATTGCCATACCTACCGCTATTTGCGATCGGTATTCGTGTAGGATCTAAATTGGTTTTAATATCGGGATTTAAGGTAAATAAGTACGTAGGGAGGTGCCTAAGTAATTTAGCGGTTAAAATTTTAGTATTGCGTGTAGCAATGGACAAGGTACCTAGATATACAGGGTGTAACCAGTAGGGCGATTGTCTAAAACCTGCATCAATCATTATTACAATCTCAAATGTTCTGATTGGCTGAATCTGTGCGATTCTTGTTGCAACAATGCATTGTGGCCAATAGTGAGCGAGCATTAACCAATCAGAGATGATTGCGATCGTGACATTGTAGCTGTCAAACAACCGCGGTAGGGCCTCAGAACACTAGCAAAAACTTAGTAAACACAATCCAATACCAATTAAACCATTTGCCTCATTTTGTAGTTTTAGTGGTTTAATATTTTTCAAACCCGCAATGTATAGCGTGCAAAACTAGGGTCAATGCCCCACCTACGACGTGGCATCGACTCCGAGTGGCCTACTTACGCAATGGTCGTCGTCAGTCAGAGGTTTTATTTGCAATATAAATCGTGAACTTTTACAAAATATAGGATTGTTTTTTGGATTTATTCGCGATTTTGTTGTGGTATCATATCAGTAATCATCAGTAGGTACTATCACGTGTCTTTGTTTTTGCCAGCGTTGTAGTTACACCCTGTATTAATGTGATGCAATTAATAACCAGCGATCAATGAGCACTGCATTAAACTGCATCTGCACGGTTAATGCGATCGGGAATCGAACATAGAACCTCCCATTAAATGACCACTGCGCCAGGGAGGTCGTCAAAGAAGGTTATTTCTAACTGACCATTTTTGACAGTGTACAGTACAGGCGCCAGGGTGTTGACTGCACCCGGGCACTACATGGGCTAGAGCCATCCCTGGCCGCATGTAATAATAAAAAGACTTTAAGCTAAAGTTAGAAAAGCAGGTTTAATTTAACTAATTTTATAAGTTATTAAAATGTCCTCATATAAAGCTTGCACGCGGATATAGATCACAACGCGTAGAGGCTTATCGAGAGTTTTAATCTTTATAATAACCTAACTGCAATATAAACTTGATTAGGGCAAATTGCTATTGCAACCACTTAATCAAATTAGCGACCTAAACACAAAATTATTTAATAGTCGTTGAGTCTCGAGGTGGTCTCGAGTCGGAACAAGACTGGCCTAAAAACCTTCAAACACCCGTATTTATACAAATCGATTCAAGATGGCTCCCCCGCCACAGATCGCGTGACATCGGATGAGTCAAATATTGTCTAATTCATTAAACTAACTTCAATAAGCTAACAAGACTATGTCGGAAAATGATCCCGGGACCGCATCAAAGAGAGATTATGAGATTTTATTCTTACAAACATCTTACCATAATCTCTAACCGCCGGATCATTCAGCATCACTTAGGAATTCCATTAGGAGCTTAGGAGCCATTTCCTTATATCGCTCACCTGCCCCGGGAAATAAAACTTGCCATTTCACTTCGTTATACTTAAAATTGATTCCTGCTCGGAGTGAAACTGCACCTGCACGGGTAATGCGATACTTTATCGCTTTATTTATTTGTGTTCACGTATTTTAATATATTTTCCATTTTCCTGTTCTTCTTTTATAAGGGTACTTAATTTAATTCTGAAATTATTATTTACAGAAATTCAATTTGGGACTTGCCAAAATAGATACCTAATGCAAATTTTTTTAAATTAAGTATTGTAAAAGATTCCAGCTGGGATGCTGGATCTTGCCTCACGTTGGATAGCTGGACTGCTCCACGTTGGTTAACGGGGTCCGGATGGCACAAGAGAAACAACGTCGTAACAGCACCACGTTTATTTTCGCATTAAGAGTTACAAGTCGTGTCCCAGCGTCGTCCCACGCAGTGGAAGCGAGAGGTCGGAAGCGCGACTAGTAGTGTACGACGCGACAGCCGCGTCCCGTGCACACGTCCCACGCGGTGGAAGCGAATGCCGGAAGCGCGACTGCACTGCACTGTACGAGAAGCCGATAGCCATGTCCCGAACAAACGTCCCACGCAGTGGAAGCGCAGTCGGAAGCACGACACAGCGTACTCGTACGTTGTGCGTTGGTGAATCCGAAGACTGGCGATCTCTAGGATTGAATCGGATTGAGTCGGATTGACGACCGTTGGCTGTGGCGGGATCCTATACTAAGGCCAGTCAATCTCACTAGCGCAATGCGTTTTTGGCCAACCTACAGCCAACGCCATCTAGTAGCAACATGGCAAGTTCTAGGGAGTTAGCGCGATCCACACCTTGGCTAGCGCCATCTGGTTATCGCTTGTGTTACAGTCTCCCCCTCAGTTTCCGAAGGCGTCCCGACGAGGAAACTGGAGAAAGAGTTCGTTTCGTAATTTGTCCCTCCTGTTGAACGTTGAATTTCATCCTCAGTGTGTTACAGTCTCCCCCTCAGTTTCCGAAGGCGTCCCGACGAGAAAACTAGAGAAAGAGTTCGTTTCGGCATTTGTCCCTCCTGTTGAATGTTGAGCTTCATCCTCCCCCTGGTTCAGAGCAGCTCCCATGGCATAACTCCAGTGAGGTCTTCGTACGTTATGTTGATACCCATCACGTAGACTCTTGGGTCTGAGGTTTTCGATTTGCCTGTGTCTGCCGGTTGTAACCAGCAGCCCCACACGTTGTGCGCCACTGTAAGAGATTTCACGTGGGATATGCTGGATATGCCCCACGTTGGATGCCACTGTAAAAGATTCCAGCTGGGATGCTGGATCTTGCCTCACGTTGGATAGCTGGACTGCTCCACGTTGGTTAACGGGGTCCGGATGGCACAAGAGAAACAACGTCGTAACAGCACCACGTTTATTTTCGCATTAAGAGTTACAAGTCGTGTCCCAGCGTCGTCCCACGCAGTGGAAGCGAGAGGTCGGAAGCGCGACTAGTAGTGTACGACGCGACAGCCGCGTCCCGTGCACACGTCCCACGCGGTGGAAGCGAATGCCGGAAGCGCGACTGCACTGCACTGTACGAGAAGCCGATAGCCATGTCCCGAACAAACGTCCCACGCAGTGGAAGCGCAGTCGGAAGCACGACACAGCGTACTCGTACGTTGTGCGTTGGTGAATCCGAAGACTGGCGATCTCTAGGATTGAATCGGATTCAGTCGGATTGACGACCGTTGGCTGTGGCGGGATCCTATACTAAGGCCAGTCAATCTCACTAGCGCAATGCGTTTTTGGCCAACCTACAGCCAACGCCATCTAGTAGCAACATGGCAAGTTCTAGGGAGTTAGCGCGATCCACACCTTGGCTAGCGCCATCTGGTTATCGCTTGTGTTACAGTATTTTATTTTTCTTTAAAGCCATACTTATTACCGAAAAAACTAACAAAATTCGTTTAAGGGTATTCCTAGGAAAAGTACCTACTTACTTCCGAAGTGATTTTATAAGGACGAGGCGCCAGCGAGTCCTTTTAAACTAAACTAGGCCGTTAATTGCTATTTGGGCGAGACTTGTAATCAGATTCTTTCAAAATCTGATTTGTCCATTTCCACTCTACTCTGCTTCAGTGGAACCTCACTCTAATAATAGGGCGTTGACATCGCGAACCGGTCTTAGAAGTTTAAAAAGTCAAATACTTAATAAAATTAAAAGAGTTTATGTTTTAACGACAAAAATTAAAAGAATAATTACTCTAAAGTTTTAAGACGTCTACCCAAGTCAGGTTCACTTACATCTACCCTCTAGACGTACACTTATCGCGTAAATTCTATTCCCAAGTATTTTATAGCTGCTGTAATAGGTATTGTAAGGCTAAGGGGTATAAACTTACATACAATTAACGTTGAGAGTGATAAAACGTTTTAGAAAATGACACCGTTCTGTTCTGTGTTCTGTAGGGCAACGCCTCGGGGACCCATTTACTTCTGTCTCTCGGGCGCGCTCTACGAACTAACTTTGATTCTTATGGCCCCGCGTATTAACTATAAGTGTTTTTGAACCTAAACCATGAAGAGCACTCTTGACAGACACGACAGACGGACAGACAGATAACAAAGTGATCCTATAATAGTTCCGTTTTTCCTTTTGTTGGCATTAGATTCGAAATTATTCGAATGAGCACACCGCATACTAATTGCTCAAGAAAACGCTACCATCAAAATATAATGTAACGAGAATAACTCTACAATGCACCTACAATGCAGAGAGAGGTTCAAGTTAATTCAATTCAATTCAATTTTCTTTATTGCGAATTTTGGTTAGCCAAATTCTACCTTGCGGCATGCAATGATACAAATACAGTTGCATAAAAATATGTAAAATCTTCAAGGCACGGAGATAGTCATCACTATCCATCCATCCATCGCCGACTAACTACTGAGCACGGCCATCTCTCAGAATGAGATAGGTTTAGGCCATAGTCCACCACGCTGGTCAAGTGCGGATTGGCAGACTTTCCACAACCTTGAGAACATTATGAAGAACTGTGAGGCATACAGGTTTCCTCACGATGTTTTCCTTCACCGCTAAAGCAAGTGACATTTTGTTGTTTAAAATGCACGTAGCTTTGAAAAGCTAGAGGTGCGTGCTCGGAATCGAACCCCCGATCCTTATTCCCGTCCCTTAATCCCTTAATCCCCGATTAGTAGAGAGATTAACAACTGGGCTATTACTGCTTCTGGGGACGGAGAGAGTAAGCAGCAAAATTAGAATCTCCAGAGTTAACTTACTGATCTATTTCGGTCTATAACTAATTTAGCAATCGGCTTGAACTGTAAACTACAGACCGTCTGTGAAGACCCTAATGTAATAAATAGATGTCTATCAGTTGAATTGTCACTTTCACAGTACGTGGCACGATGAAGAAAAATGGCGCTAACAAATCTCATTCACCTCTAGGCTCCACACCATCAATCATACGTCACAATCACATAAAAACCACCTCAACTCCCTAATCCGCAAAATGATTTCTTTCGCAATGTATTACGACCAACAAGCATCGCAGTCCTCGATGGAGAGATGCTATACCACGATCCTTCTACGATCTCATTAGCCAAAATATGAGATCAAAGGGTCTGCAAAGGAGATGTCGAGATGTCCATAAATTGTTAACGTGTCATCAAAGCGCCGGATAAATTCTATGTCCAATGAATAAATTACTATAAACAACGAAATAAACTTAAAACTAATAGTGAAATTTAGCCGTTTCAGAAATGCTAGAACTTTATCCACATTTTTAGTGCACAAGACACAATCAATGTCTACTCCTAGGTGCGATGGTTGATGATTACGACTGTATGCAGAGATAATTTTTCCGTCGCTTTTTCAAGTTTCACCCCTGTTTTCCCCAGTTTCCCGTTTGGTGCCATTCGTTTTCTTTTGTGCCGCGACTCGCAGGACGCGCTTTCGCGCCGACAAATTGCTTCGTATACAATACACATGGCACGGAAACATTTTGCATCGCGATTTTAATAATATTTAAACACTGACTTTTTACTTTGCATTTGCGAAAAATCATAAAGTTACCTCTCGTGTCTTTGGGTTTGGATTCAAATTTTTAGGTTCTTTTGCGTCATTCTCCTGTTCACCGAGGTTGGTTGGTTCTACATTGCTGCTTCACTGGGTAATATTAAAATATTTTTTCGTAGAAAACCTTGAAAAATTAGCTCGGTAGCTATCATTCAGTGTTAGAAACTGAGTTAGCGAATCACCCTGCTGAAATGCAAGCTTTCTTTTATATTTTAAACTAAATAACAATCGGGGAAGGAACGCTCCACAAACCCGCACAGCCCCCGCGCTAACCCGGTGCGGGCGAGCGCGGGTGACGTGCGGGTGTGCGGGGCAACCTCCCGCCGCATCCGGTCCTCAACCTGTCTCACCTGTCGCGGACTATAGCTAAAGATGATATCCAGATCACACTAAGCCGCACAAATCTTATAAAAACTACGTTTCACTCTCTTACTTAATAGATTGCCGAGGAGATTCTTGAATATGATTCTATCTTCAGAAAGAATAACGATGTATTTCTCATAGTTTTATTAATCACTGTTACCACTTTGGATGTTGGTATAGGAATAAATCGGTGTGTCGTAAGACTAACTATTACTGAAATGTACGGTGTGAATGTAGTAAACCTTCGTTCCCGTACCTACATTCACACTAATTCATTCCTATATTCACAAAAATACAGATAAAATCACACTGTCAAGTCAATATTTAGAACCTGCCTACAACTGTATACATTATTTTATAATAGATACCTGCATTTATTTATGATATTTAACATACTGGAGCATTCTCAGGAGTAGTAAACTGTTTTGTAGAGGCTACATCTCCTAAGGTTTAGCTCGCTTCCATCTTTCTCTTCTTCTTCTTCTTCTCGAGTCGACGGTCACCTCCAAACATGGGCAGTCCAAAAATCCGCAACCACGATAGCTCGATCTTAAAGGTAGGTAGCCGTCGTGGTGAAAAGATTAGTCAGCCCACTGATTGTGTTCATGTAGTAGCTGCTTCCAGGGACGCCGGGTGCTTGTGATCGGTATACTACTAAGCACCACGCGGGGAGACTCTTTTCATCTTAGACTGTATCATTAATTACCACCCGGTCAGATCGCAGTCAAGTATCAACTTGAAATCAAATGAAAGCCTTTGTTTTGGTGAAATAGGTCAGGCTGTTTTCAGTTAGTTAGCTTCAGGCTCCAATTTCACAATAAAAATACATAATACTAGTACAATATGAAGGCTTACACTCCCATGAAGCTGTGCGAAATTCCAAAATTCCAGCTGGAATTTTCACAATATGTTGTTACATTTTGGCATACCACATAGCAAATAATTTCATTTATTATTTAACTGTAGTGTAGGTATAAGTCCCACAAATTGCTATTGCGCTGGAACCTTGTCTCATTAACATTGAAATGACGTCATTTTTACGCTAGCCGAAATAAAAATATACCATCAGCTCGAAACTTCAGTCTAGCGCTGACGTCACTATAATGGCGGCCAAGAGCATTAGCAATTTGCGGAACTTATACCTACTCTATTAATATCTTCATAGATAAAACTTTAACAATTCGAAAGCTTTCTATAATTAGGTTTGCCTCATTAATCGGGTGGCTAGTTTGTTCAGCTGAAGATCACGAGGTCCTAGGTACAAGTGCCGGTCATAAAAGTTATTCGGGTTTTCTCCCCAAGTCTCCAGAAATTCTCGTGACGGTCAATATTTTTCTTGCTATCTCTTTTTCGGTACATTACAGTGAATAAATCTATCCTTCTCACATTTTTGCTTGGTTCCTCAGGGTTTATGAATAAAAAAACTATAAAAAAGAGCACATCTTGAACCTGCGCGGTGGGTGATTTATCGTTCCATTTGTTGTTACGAAGCGAGGCGTGTCTGTGCTGCCGCTTGATTGATTCATCAGTCAACCGTTAGAAGGGCTTAGGAGTTAGGACACATACCACCAAGTGGCCAAGTGCGAATCGGCAGATCATACCCGGGTTTGAACCTCCGATCCTCCGGCCTCTTAGGTCCACTTAACCACTAAGCTATCACCTCTTGTTTGAAATAAAATAAAGTAAGTCACTACTGGCTGATACCCAGTCAGTTGGCCCAGATAAGGTCCGAAAGCGACATACCAACAAATGTAGTATCTAAGTGACAGGTCAAGATGGCAAGCGGGGAGGGAACGCCCCGCACACCCGCACAGCCCCCTCGCTAACCCGGTGCGGGCAAGCGCGGCTGACGTGCTGGTGGTGTCCTGGTGTCTCCCCGCCTCATACCCCGATTACCCCATACGCGACCTGTCGCGTACTAGGTAGACGCCCTATCTTCAAAGATAGATAGCATCTATTTGCATGGGTTCCAGATATATGAGATTTATTTTCTCCGTGCCTTATTATCATATTTTATTGCTGTTGTATGCGAAAATTTAAGGGTATGTTGACCTGTTTTAGGTAGACCGTTAAATAAGGAAACCAAAGTTTCGCCAAGTGCGTCTGACCTTCTGTCCGTCTGTCTGTGTCTCAGCCATTTTAAAAATAAAGTATAATACTGTTTAGTACAGTTATAATATAATAATAGATACAGTTTATTTGCACAACCACAAGAAGGATTACATTAAAGAATAAAAAACACAGACAGAAGGAAGATACAAAAGGCGGCCTTATCGCTAATTAGCGATCTTCTACCAGGCAACCTTAAAGATTGGAAAGAATAAGGAAAATTAGACTAGAAAATAATAGTAGGTAGTAGGTAAAAAAATCCATAAAATATGTAAATATCTGACTGCTAGCTTTTCACGATCCATCGCTTAACCGATTTTGACGAAATTTGACGGATATAGATTATTTTTTCACGAAAAAAAAATTAGACGGACACAGTCGCGCTCGTTATGTCGCGGATATCATCTATTATAAAAAGTTGTCCCTGTCCAGCCATGTCACACGCAGGACTTTGCAAGACAAGATGGCTACCGTCCATTCGCCCATTGATTATTTATGTAGATTATGTTGCCACACCTTACAAATGTGTATAAAGTAGGTAAAATTTTTGTAACGGCACCTCAACCAACCCCCAGAAAAGGGGTGTTATCAAATGATCTCCCGGCAGTAACTCACGGCAAACGGCTAATTATTTAAATGAAATCGAATAAACGTCACGGAAAGCTGAAATATTCCGCCAGTTGTGAAAATGTTGCAAGACTTTGTTGAATGATTTATGTTTAACTAGCTTATGCTCGCGATTTCATCCGCGTGGACAAATTTCAAACCCCTATTTTAACACCTTAGGGCTTGAATTTTCTTAGCGGATGCCTACGTCTTAATAGCTATCTGCATGTCAAATTTCAGCTCGATTCGTCCAGTGGTTTGAGCTGTGCGTTGATAGATCAGTCAATTAGTCAGTCAGTCAGTCAGTCTGTCAGCTTTTCCTATTATATTTAGATTTAATTACAAGTTAGTCCTTGACTGCGATCTTGCAAGATGGTAAGTGAAGCAGTCTAAGATAAGAGAACTCTTAGATAAGCAGGAATTCTCATTGCTTCAAATGTCATAGCGCCATAGTTCTGAAAAACTAGAGGTGCGTGCCCGGGATCGAACCCCGCACCACTGATTGGAAGACCGACGCGGACGTCTTAACTACTTCGACCGATCCATTGGACGGAATAGATCACCTGATTCTAAAATGAAGCGGACGTGTAGTCCATGAATGTTTACCTACATCAACTGTCTATGTAGCTAACTAGAAACAGAAACAAACTTGCAGCTCCTGCCTTCCGCCTCAGGAAAGTCCAAAAGTCATTTGTGGGTATTGGTATTACCTTTTATAATAAAATCCCGCAAACTATTTTGGACTTACCTTTGCACAAGTTTAAAAAATTTATTAAAAATATACTCCTGAAAAAAGCATATTACACAATTGAAGATTATCTAAATGATAAAAGAGCGTGGATTTGACCTGCAGCTCGTTCCAGCAACGCACAAGACTGCAAATACTATTTTATACATGGCATAATCTTGTACCTATATCAAATATTTGAAAAGAGCAACCGCCGAGTTTCTTGCTGGTTTTTCTCGGCAGGAAAGGCATTCCGAACCAGTGGTAGATGCATCCGACTATTCGTAAGCACTTGTAAAAGTTTATACGAATAAAAAAAGATTTTCATTTTCATTTTCATTTTCAGTGATTCATGCGAAGCCTCGGTGAGTCAGCTAGGTGGCTAGCTACATGAGACTTTGTAAAGGATTTAATGTTAGTATTGCAGTGCGGGATAAGTTGCCGGAACTAATGGGAACACATTAATCTTTCGGCCGCTGCCCGCCGCCGCACGAGACAACAGTGTTAAACGATGCGGTCTACCCCGGCAACAACCCTCTGCCACTCTCTGTTATCTCTGACGTTACACAATTTTTATACAGTAGATAGGTATATCTGTTTACTTATACTGTTGCTTACAAAAACCGCTGGACCGATTGATGACAGTTTAAAGTTTAAACCTTGAAATATTAAATGTTCAAAATATGGTTTATTATCTGCCAGAGGCCCTAGACACGGGTCTGCCCGGGAAATTCAAATTTAATTTGGTTTTTCACAATTTGTAAACTAATGCGACAAAGTAGACTTATGGCATTCAAATTTCCCCTGGAATTATTCGCAGTCTGAACCACTAAAACAGATATTAATTCCAAATTATACGCTAGGCTTTCGATGGTTTACACTTTACATCGATAAGAATAATAAGAAATCATGAAAGTTATTGTATTGACTAGTATTTTAATTGATTTTCTTGCGCAGCAGCCGGTCATAAATTCGGTGATCGGTACAACCAAGTTGTCTTGTATATTTCTTAGAAACCAAATACGTGGGCCGTCCGCGTTATTGAGAAGGTAAAGTTAAGTACAGTTGTTGTTGTCAAGGAAAAGGAGCTCTCGTAGATAGCCAAGTGGTATTAACGTTCGTCTAACGTCAGCCTTCTATTCGGAAGGTCGGAGGTTCGATGCCGGGCACGCACCTCTAATTTTCTAAAAGGTTTCTGTACCTCAAGGAACCCTCATAGGATCAATTTGTTGTCTGTCCGTCTGTATATCCGTCTGACCGTCTGTCCATCGTGTCTGTCACGAAAACCTATAGGGTACTTCCCGTTGACCTAGAATCATGAATCAAAAAAAAAATATCAAAAAAGTTTATTCAAAATAGGTAATACATTACACTTTTTGATAGTTGGTAGTTTCATTTGTAAGATAGGTAGGTAGATCTTATAGCACAAGTAAAGAAATAAACCATGAATCCGAACACGATGAATTTGTAGTTACATCACAGAAAAAAAAATTAATGACATTTTCAAATGACCCTGTACTTTTAATGTATATAGGAAGACAAATGACAGTAAGCCAAATTACGGCTACGAGCCGTACTGGGCGGACCGCGAGTGGGTGTTCTCCCGTCACGTGACCACCGTCAAAGGACATACCGTCAAATGCACCCCGATGATGTGTCACAAGATGTATAAAAAGTAAGTAAGGCAAGAGACGAAGTAGGTAATAATAATTTTACTTGATATATTGCAACAGTTCATGACGTAGTCCCGAACAAATGTACCGCCGACAGTACTCGCACTAACGGAGTTTTCTGCAATCTGGAGTATATTAAGAAGTTTCAAGATACAACCGTCGCGTCGGCCCAGCTGGCGCTACCGAGCACAACACCGCTCGGGTGTAAATATCCCTATTACTACGGTCGAGTCTGCACATCTCTCCCGTACAAGGTCTTTATCCAGCAGAGGAGGTCTATCGACTGTTAAGTTCGTGCACGTCACTCTTTTTTGGTCCCGGCAGAATACCAGCGCTCAGGTTTTATTCTTAAAACCTGCAGCATTAATGCTAAGCTGGGGCCATTTCATCTTGTGCCAAGTGGGTGCAAGAACTAATTTTGGATTAAATTAATTATTAAATACTTCTTATTATCTACTAACTACTACCTACTAATCATTAATTTTAAGTTTGTTTGTACCTACTTTAGGCATAAGGTCCTTGAGGTCCATTTGTGGTGCGAATATGATGGACAGCTGCCGGCCTTTATTTAAATGTCACGGCATACTCCCCTTACCTAGTCTCTATATATTAGAAATATGTTTACTTGTTAAAAAAAAACCAGGATTATTCTTGGCTAATGGGGTCAATCCAAACTTGAAAAGCAGAAGAAGGAATAATAAAATTCAGCTACCTCACACGAGGATAAATCTTTTTTCTAAAAGCGCATACTACATGGCCTTAAAAACTTATATAACAAGCTACCCGAAGTGATAAAAAACACGCCTAGTATACTACATTTCAAGCGGAAACTACATGATCTTCTTTTAAACAAAATGTATTACAAAATTAATGACTATTTCATGGATAAAAATTTATAATATAATTGATGAATTTGGACTTTTATATGCGCTGCCAAACTATGCTTTTGTTCTGCTTCTTTTAAATGACTGGTTTATATTCTGTAATCACTGTATATTTTATTTTATTTTTAACTACGACATGGAAATCCTTATTTTATTTTATCTGATTGAGTAATGTTTAAATTTATGATTTCGTATATGTAATGAACTAGAAAAAAAAATTTGATGTAATTGTAATATTCTTTAACCATTTGCACACCAGGATCTGGTAGAATGTGTCAGGCAACTCAACTGATGTAACACCTACATGTACCCACATTCCAGCGAATAAACGTTAATTAATTAATTTATTTATTTATAAGATGAATAAACTAGTTTTCTTTCTTTCTTTCTATCGGTTGAAACATATCCACATGTCCACGCTTGACCGAAAATTGAACCAGGCACCTACCAAAATTGTTTTTATAAAACAGAGCAAACGCATTTATTCTCCAGCTTCCTCTTGCTGTCCCAACTAATAGCACATTATAAAGTATGATAATAATTTGAAAATTTAATGATATTTTGCAGGTTCGGGGAAGTATGTGGCAGGAACGTCAACTACACTCACAAGACATTCGCCAACTACTGCGAGATGCAGGATGCTGACTGCACCGAGGAGAAGAGCATGAGTAAGAACGCTAGGTACACGGGAAACGCCCATTCGTCAAAGGGTTTTTGGCCAAAGTGCATCCATCAATAAAATTAATGAAGAGATCACCACAGATCAAGAAACAAGCACTATTTTGGACATAGAACTCGAAGGAACTTTTATAAACCTTTTTGTTTATTAGTTTTCTCAGTAAGAATGATTGCAATACCTACATTGCCGAGATTGAAACAAAAATAAGCTAGCTACTCCTGCACTCCGCCTCTGGAAGGTGGGAAAGTCATTTGTGGGAATGAGTGTAATATTTTATAATAAAATGCCACAAGCAATTTTAGACTTGCCTTTACACAAGTTTAAAAAATGTGTTAAAAGTATGCTCCTAAAAAAAGCATATTATACAGTCGCAGACTATGTAAACGATAAAAAAGCTTGGATTTGACTCGCTCCAGCAATGCACGGGGCTGCAATGGCTTGTATAGTACGGTATAATAACATTGTAAATTGAAAAATTAAAAAGAGCAACCGCCGAGTTTCTTGCTGGTTCTTCTCGGTAGGAACGGCATTCCGAACCAGTGGTAAATTAAACCTGACTATTCATAAGCACTTTTAAAAAGTTTACATGAATAAAAAAACATTCTATTCTATTCTATTCTATTCTATTGTCATTACGAGCGGAATTAGTTGAGTGTCTTTCAATTACGCCGAAGTGTTACGCACAAACCGTTACGAGCAATATTTTAGTCATTAAATAAGTTTTTTTAGCATTCATAACATTAATGGATAAATTTTGGCCAAGAATGGGCGTTTCCCAAACATCATTATCTTCTCTCTTCTTTTGGGGCTGTGCAAGTCCATAATTGGTGGACCATAACGCTAGAAGACTCATTGGTGACGAAGTGCTGGTTAATTCTAAACTTCAAAGTTTGGAACATCGACGCAAAGTTGCATGTCTATCGGTACCTATTTTACAGGATATATTTTGAAGACTGTGCTTTTCGACCTGCACCTCGATTGCGGTAGAATGACAGCTACAGTGTCACGATCCCAATCATCTCTGATTGGTTGATGCTCGCTTACTATTGGCTACAATGTATTGTTGCCACAAGAATACCATAAATTCAGCCAATCACAACGATTGCGATTGTAATGATGATTGATACAGTTTTCCCGCTATCGAGGTGCTGGTTCATCCTTCACCTTTCTACTATCGTATCGCCAAGGTCTGCACCCGTACGTAGTCAAAATTCCACGGATACGTACGAAGCGATTTGCCTCCTCATTTCTAATCCGAACCACCAAGATTTGGAACGCCCTTCCAGCATCAGTTTTTCCATGTAATAATTATAATATGGGTACCTACTAAACTATTTTCTAGGTTTTTGGTGTACTTAGTTCACGCGGACGAAGTCACGGAAATAAGCTAGTTTCTAATAAATAGCTTTCCACAGAATGGATGGTAGCATACCGGGGTAAGTGCACCGATCTGAAGACGTATCCAACCCAGCACAAGTACCTGGTGACCAGGGCGGACGAGTACATCAAGAGGTTCAACGATAGTCTGACAAAAAAACCGAAACCGATAAGGCCTTTGACAATGGAACCTCCGACATCCGCAGGAAAATAACAAGAAAACCATGATAGGTATATAATATCTGTCACCGGCTGTACTCACGTATTTAGTCGAAGTTATCCCGACTAGTTTCGAACCCATCCCGGGTCCGTCTCAACCGCGACGCGTGCGCGAACTGACTCCCTTGAAAAAGGACCCCGGATGGGTTAGAAACTAGTCGGCCTAGCGTCGACTAAATACGTGAGTGCAGCGGTGACAGATATTATATAATAATATAATGGAAATCACTCACGATAGTTTAAACGATAAGAAAACCATCATCATCAGAACATGCTATGTACCTGGTGACCATAATAGAGAGGGCACATCAAGAAGTTTAATGACAATCTGACATATTACATCATCACCATTATTATTAAACCCCGAAACTCATTGTTTTATGTACATAATAAATCTATGACAGTCACCTGTTGTAAAATATTTTCTCTCTATAATAGTTCCCTCCTTGTTGAGATTTCCCTTTCCATTAATAATAACCTAATGGGAAGACGCAGCGTTGGAAGACCCCCCACTAGGTGGACGTACGACATCAGACGAGTCGCAGGGAGCCGCTGGATTCAGGCGGCGCAAGACCGTGGCGTGTGGAAGTCCCTACAAGAGACCTATGTCCAGCAGTGGACGTCTATCGGTTGATGATGATGATGATAATGAATGGTAAGGTACCACACACAGCACAAGCATCAGTGGATACTTGTGCTGTGTGACGTCACGCAAGAGAAAGCGGTTCCATTTTTTTTTCTATTCAAATACAAGTTAGCCCTTGACTGCAATCTCACCTGGTGGTAAGTGACGATGCAGTCTAAAATGGAAGCGGGCTGACCTGGAAGGGGAATGGCAGTGTTTAATAAACCCATGCCCCTTTGGTTTCTACACGGCATCGTACCGGAACGCTAAATCGCTTGGCGGCACGGTTTTTTCTTGCTTGATGTCGTCTGTATTTAAATCAAAGAGATTATTAGGTACATGAAAAAGTCTCAAACGAGCGTTGTCGCATTGATGCTGCAGTTCCAAATGGTTGAATATCCAATTTCATGCCCCTTTCATTGATAAAGTTTTATTAACTTTTAAGCGTTTCATGAAACGTCGGAGAAAATTATGTTCTTCATAATTATTGCAAGTCAGTACTTCATTAATTTTAAAAATGTTATTTTAATGAAAATTTTAGTGTTTTTTAAATTTATTAGCGTTTGGCTGCAATCAGACTTGCTGTCAATTATTTATGATGAAACTTCAGATGGAGCGCGCTTGCTTAGAAAACGCCTATTCATTCTTGACTTGAAAAAGTGGAGGTTAAAACTGTAAACTGGAAGGGCGTTCCCCGGCAGCATAGCCTAGCGGCTGTGCTAGTGGTTCAAATTAGAAAACAAAGAGGTTAAAGTCAAAAAATCCAGTATGGCGGCTGTATGGCGCCATTTTCATGTGTTTTTTTAATTTTTTGAGCTTTTTAGTTCGTTTTCTGGCAGGGCACTCGGACATCATTTGAAAGGGCTTTACCTATGGATTCTAAAACATTTATTTTTATGCAAAATAGTTTTTGATTTATCGTACAAAATGTCAAAAAAATATGACTGTAGTACGGAACCCTCGGTGCGCGAATCTGACTCGCACTTGGTTGGTTTTTTTTTAAATAACGACTTGGTGATCGACAGTGCAAGCTGCTGCCGTGTTGCGTCTCTGCACGTCGCAGCGAGTACCCACAAGGCCACAGTGAAGTATTTCTTATTTATTGTTTGTTTAACTACTTAGATAGAGCGCCAGCTCGCCAACAAACTGGCTCACCAGTTTGGCGAGAGAGTTTGGTATTTGATTATAAATAAATTAGTAATAGATGAGACTAAAATCGTACTTACAATCGACTAGGTACTTCATGGGTACTTCTTTGTTTGATTCATAGGCATGTACAAGATTACTCCTACGAGGTCGTCGAAGATCAGGGCAAGCGGCAATACGACCCGACGCACGGGTACGAGCCGTACTGGGTGGACGGAGACTGGGTGTTCATGGAGCCGACGCTGAAGCCCAACGCGACCACCACGCCCAAGCCGATGCTGGTCTGCGGCGATGAATGCCCCTACATTTACAGAAAGTAGGTAAAATCAGGGCAAGCAGCAATACGACCCGACGTACGGGTACGAGCCGTACTGGGTGGACGGAGACTGGGTGTTCATGTAGCCGACGCTGAAGCCCAACGCGACCACCACGCCCAAGCCGATGCTGGTTTCTTGACAGACAGACAGACAACGAAGAGATTCTGTTAGGGTTCCTTTTTTCCTTTTGAAGTACGGAACCCTAAAAATGACACTTGAAAATAACAGCTACTTTTCTTCTCAGAGTGCAGCACGTCTGTGCGCGGACTACAAACAATTTGTGGTTAAATGGCTGTAAGGACAACTGCTGGGGAAACTGGATCGACGACCTCACAGGTGGCTTCCGCACCTTCGACACCTACTGCGAGTTCCTCAACGCGCAGTGCCGCTCGCCAGTGCACGACAGTAAGCCCATCATTATCTCAACCCATACCAAGGCTGTAAGGCTGACAAGTGCTGGGGAAACTGGATCGACGACCTCACAGGTGGCTTCCGCACCTTCGACACCTACTGCGAGTTCCTCAACGCGCAGTGCCGCTCGCCAGTGCACGACAGTAAGCCCATCATTATCTCAACCCATACCAAGGCTGTAAGGCTGACAACTGCTGGGGAAACTGGATCGACGACCTCACAGGTGGCTTCCGCACCTTCGACACCTACTGCGAGTTCCTCAACGCGCAGTGCCGCTCGCCAGTGCACGACAGTAAGCCCATCATTATCTCAACCCATACCAAGGCTGTAAGGCTGACAAGTGCTGGGGAAACTGGATCGACGACCTCACAGGTGGCTTCCGCACCTTCGACACCTACTGCGAGTTCCTCAACGCGCAGTGCCGCTCGCCAGTGCACGACAGTAAGCCCATCATTATCTCAACCCATACCAAGGCTGTAAGGCTGACAACTGCTGGGGAAACTGGATCGACGACCTCACAGGTGGCTTCCGCACCTTCGACACCTACTGCGAGTTCCTCAACGCGCAGTGCCGCTCGCCAGTGCACGACAGTAAGCCCATCATTATCTCAACCCATACCAAGGCTGTAAGGCTGACAAGTGCTGGGGAAACTGGATCGACGACCTCACAGGTGGCTTCCGCACCTTCGACACCTACTGCGAGTTCCTCAACGCGCAGTGCCGCTCGCCAGTGCACGACAGTAAGCCCATCATTATCTCAACCCATACCAAGGCTGTAAGGCTGACAAGTGCTGGGGAAACTGGATCGACGACCTCACAGGTGGCTTCCGCACCTTCGACACCTACTGCGAGTTCCTCAACGCGCAGTGCCGCTCGCCAGTCCACGACAGTAAGACCATCATTATCTCAACCCATACCAAGGCTGTAAGGCTGACAAGTGCTGGGGAAACTGGATCGACGACCTCACAGGTGGCTTCCGCACCTTCGACACCTACTGCGAGTTCCTCAACGCGCAGTGCCGCTCGCCAGTCCACGACAGTAAGACCATCATTATCTCAACCCATACCAAGGCTGTAAGGCTGACAAGTGCTGGGGAAACTGGATCGACGACCTCACAGGTGGCTTCCGCACCTTCGACACCTACTGCGAGTTCCTCAACGCGCAGTGCCGCTCGCCAGTCCACGACAGTAAGACCATCATTATCTCAACCCATACCAAGGCTGTAAGGCTGACGACTGCTGGGGAAACTGGATCGACGACCTCACAGGTGGCTTCCGCACCTTCGACACCTACTGCGAGTTTCTCAACGCGCAGTGCCGCTCGCCAGTAAGACCATCATTATCTCAACCCATACCTAGGCTGTAAGGCTGACAAGTGCTGGGGAAACTGGATCGACGACCTCACAGGTGGCTTCCGCACCTTCGACACCTACTGCGAGTTCCTCAACGCGCAGTGCCGCTCGCCAGTCCACGACAGTAAGCCCATCATTATCTCAACCCATAGCACTTCATATCACGGGTCAGCTCGCAAAATGAGAAGGACTTTTGGCGTATCTACTCCACCAAGCTCTCCAAGTGTGGATTGACAGACTTCACGCACTTTTGAGGATGTGGCTTTAGCCACGCAGGTTCCCTCACCATCTTTTCCTTCACCGTTAAGGCAAGTGATATACGTAATGAATTATTGCTAAAAACGCACATGACTACAAATATTTACGACAGTAAGACTCTCGTATTATCAATATCATCTCGACCAATCTATTACTTAGTACGGGTCTCTTGGCTTTCAATGAGAAGGAATCTATATCATCAATCAATCAATATCAATCAATACTTATAATAAAACTGTAACCGGTCCAATTCTGTACATTGAAGATATTTTGAAATTTTTTTTCGAGGGCACTCTATAATCGATACTGAACACAAAACTGTAATTTTTTTCATTTTTGTCTGTCTGTCTGTCTATCTGTCTGTCTGTCTGTCTGTCTGTCTGTATCACGGCCGCGCATCACGCTGAAACTACTGAATGGATTCCAATGAAACTTCGTACGATTTGAGGTCATACTATGAGGAAGAATATAGGATACTTTTTATCCCGAAATTCAGCATGGTTCCCGTAGGAGAGGGGATGAAAGTTAAAATGTATACTAAGTTGTAATTCATTAACGCGTAGTCCGATTTCATTCATTCTTTTTTTGTTAGAAAGGGGATGATGCAAAATTATTTTAGGTACCAAGCAAAGGCTACATCATTGAACTTCGGATCCTAACTCCTCAATCCTGATGCTGCAAAGTACTGAAGTCCTAAATCGTGGGGATTTTAGAATTTCTGATAGTGAATTGATATTTAAAAAAAAATTAAAAAATTTGAATCGGCTGTTAGGCGGAACGAAGTTCGCAGGGTCAGCTAGTCATACTATATAAGTGCTTGGCAGACTTCACATACCTTTGGAAATATGATTCCGTGAAACATAACTCCAAAAATGTCAAGGTGTAGTACAGTTTTCCTGACGCCGCGCCGCGTGTGCCGATCTTCAGAGCGGATGTTCATGCACAGCCACAAGTGCATCCCAGCGCTGCACAATTAGTACTTGGTCGACTTTACACACCTTTGAGAGCCTTATAGGCCTTAGCCAAGCAGGTTCTCTTACGATATTTCCTTCACCGTTAAAGCAAGTGATATTTAATCGCTAAGGCTAAGGACAGGTCTCCTCATAGAATAAGAAGAATAGAAATAGTGAGCAAACGAGCAGGCGGGTCACCTGATGTTAAGTAATTACCGCCGCCCAGGAACATTTGCAGCACCAGAGGAACCACCGATGTGTTGCCGGCTCTTTAGGAATTTGTTGGGCCGCCCCTTGAATAACCCCATGTTGTAATCTAGTGGGAACACCGCCGATGGGAGTTGGTTCCACAGTTTGCATGTTGTACTTCACCATGCTGTCCAAGTGTGGATTGCCAAACATCACACACCTTTAAGAATTTGCAAATTTCCTCACGATGTTTTCCTTCACCGTTAACAAGCAATATTGAACTGCAATGTAAAGGTGCTTGAGTTCCTTCTTCCCTGACGCCGCGTGTACCGGTCCGCAGAGTGGATGTTCCTGCACAGCGGCAAGTGCATCTCCGGGGTGGACGTGTACCTGAAGCCCATCAGCCAGGCCTCGCAGCTCCTCAGCCGCGTCACGGAGTACTACACCCAGCTGTCCAGCGCGAGGGCTAGCCACAGCCTGCCGCCTATCAACTTCTCATAAAACAATACAGAATACAGATTGAAGTTGTTTTTTATTTGATGCCAAACTCTATCTATATAAATACTTTCATACTAATATTATAAACTAGCTGATGCCCGCGACTTCGTCCGTGTGGAGTTAGGTTTTTTAAAATCCCGTGGGAATTCTTTGATTTTCCGGGATAAAAAGTAGCCTATGTCACTCTCCAGGTCTTTATCTATACCTATTCAAAAAATCACGTCAATCCGTTGCACCGTTGCGACGTGATTGAAGGACAAACCAATAAACCAACAAACAAACACACTTTCGCATTTATAGTTAGGGTACTGATTCAAAAGTTACCTTAAACCCAGTTTCACTAGCCCTTAAATCCTCTTCAACCTAGTTGCCTGGTAGAGATCGCTTCACAGCGATAAGGCCGCTGATTGTATGTTCTTCTTTTACATGTTTCTTTTTGTGTCTTTTCTTTTTGGTGTACAATAAAGAATATTAAACTAAACTAAACTAAAAAGTGTGCCTGTCTGTCTGTCTGCTAGCTTTTCACGGCTCATCCGATCAACCGATTTTAATGAAATTTGGTAATTGGAGATAGCTTACATCACGGGGACATAGGCTACTTTTTATTCCAGAAATTAAAGAGTTCCCACGGAATTTTTAAAAAACGGGCATCAGCTAGTGTAGTACAGTGCCAGTGATGTACAATCTATCGCCTAATGGATGCCTTGAAAAGCTATGATTCAATCGCGAGCTCGATTAGCGACCGTCGCGTCTCTGTGAAGGTTGACCCCCCGCAGCATCCAGCCGCGGCCCGGCTGGCCCGCCTCGCCGCCCTTGGGCCGGTCGTGGGCGTCCGCCAGCTGCGCGAGGAGCATGCGTCGTGGGCGCGCGGACGCGTTGGCGCTGCTGCCGTGCACCAGCAGGTACGAGAAGATGACCACGTCCCCCGCCTCCGCGATCACTGGCGTTGCACCCTCCAACGGGAACTTTTTCTGCACAAAGACATACATCGTGATCAGCAGTCTGTTACTATCTCATTGTATGGACATAAAACGTAAACTAATTGAAAAATCCTATTACAATGTAAAGGATTATTTAAATGATAAGCAAGCTTGGGAATGAGTTGCTTAACGGATTGTGATAGTTCTAATAAGTTTCAATAATTTTGTAAAGTGGTGATAAAAAGAATACCCGGCTGAGTTTGTTGTGGGCTCTTCTCAGACCTGGGCGCGTTTGGAACCCTCGTAGCTTTAGTTTTAAGTTTGCGTTATAATTATCACCACTATATCTTACAAATCTAACACTATACCAGACAATCAATAAGAGTAATTTATTACCTATTTTGAATAAATCATTTGACTTTTTTACAGAAGAGAGGTCACAAAAGTACGTAAACTACGTACACCATTTTACTAAAATTAATAGAATCGGGATAGTAGCTACACGTACCCTAATTTTTAGGATTCCTCTTGAAGGTCACAATATTGTACCTAGGGTAGAGTATGATAGGGTAGGTTTGTCTGCCATCTACTTAGCAAATGTACCCTAGATAGAAAGACCCTACCCTATTACATAACCGGATCAATGTGAATAATAGTTTCATGCTAAGGATGTAAACCGACCTATTTCAAAGAAAAATGTCCCAAACATTAAATAGGATGGCGCAAAACGGCGACCCCTGCTTCAAAATTGCTAAAACTGACAAAAAAGGGTTGCACAAGTCTAATCCCCGACCTCTTTTACGCTACAAACTTGGGAGACTAAAATGCTGATCTACGATCTAATCCCGCTGACCTTTCATATCGAAATTTTTCGTTCAATAGGCGTAATATAGCCTTTTACCCCGTCTAAACAGTAGCTTCGCTTGCGAAATATGGGTACTTTAAAAAGCATTGTTCACACAGAACCGTGCATTACTAAGTCCTATAAAAAACGTTCATGTTGTATAGACCTCCTACTTGGGTATGATAGCAGTCAAGTAGGAGGTCTATACGACATGAACATTTTTTTAACTAAATAGGCATACCTTATATGTTTTTTAACTTAAAAAAAATGAGTCCAAATTTCGTTATTTCTATCAAAGCGATACAATTAGGGATGATTTATTCTAACATAAACTGCTTCATATAAAATGCTCGTGATGTTTTGAATCCGTACCTCGTCCGCACCTCGTACGTGGCACGGCTCGTGCCCGCCACGTGTTAGCATGAATCATCCCTTACAGTAAAATTTCAGTTTTTTATTTCGTCTGTTGCATTTGTTAGATGATAGTGGTGATAATATTTACGCGAACTTAAAACTAAAACTACGAAGGTTCCAAACGCGCCCAGGTCTGAGAAGAGCCCACAACAAACTTTTACCTGGTCAACGTAGTGGAAGTGGCTTCCCTCCTTAGGTCCGAAGTCCTCGAGTGGTCCCAGCTTGTGTGATCCAGGATACACGGAGAGTCCTCCGTTCTCCGGCGTCGCTTCATCCAGGTGGATGAACGCTGCCACCATGGAGTCCTTTTCATAAGGGAAGTAAGGATAGTCCTGAAAATTAAATGATACGAGAGCCTGTGATCATTTTTAGTGATCCGTACCCGAAGGATAATAGAAATCTAAATATAAAAAAATATGGAAAAGGTGACTGATTGATTGACTGACTGATCTATCAAAGCACAGCTGAAACTACTGGACGGATCGGGCTGAAATTTGCCATGCAGATAGCTATTCTGACGTAGGCATCCGCTAAGAAAGGATTTTTGAAAATTCAACCTCTAAGGGGGTGAAATAGGGGTTTGAAATTTGTGTAGTCCACGCGCACGAAATCGTGAGCATATAAGCTACCCATATTATAAATGCGAAAGTGTGTTTGTTTGTTGGTTTGTCCTTCAATCACGTCACAACGAAGCAACGGATCGACGTGGTTTTTTGCATGGGTATAGATTAAGACCTAGAGAGTGGCATAGGCTACTTTTTATCCTGGAAAATCAAAGAGTTCCCACGGGATTTTTTAAAACTTTTCGGAGTTATGTGCGTTTTAAGTAAGTAAATGTCACTTGATTTAACGATGAAGGAAAACATCGTGAGGAAACCTGCACGCCTGAGAGCTCTCCATATTGTTCTCAAAGATGTCTACCAATCCGCACATGGCCATAGTAGACTATGGCCAAAACCCTTCTCACTCTGAGAGGAGACCCGTGCTCTGTAGTGAGCCGGCGATGGGTTGATAATGATGATGATGATTCGCTTTCACCTGATGCATAGGATAAGAAGCTCCCTTCTCCGGAGGCTTGAGGTGAGCTTTGGTGTGGTGCAGCATGATGTTGTCGGTGCCCAGCACGTCTTGTACAGCATCCAGCAGCTCCTCGTTGTACAGCAGCTTCCCGAACACTGCGTGATGCATCTGCAGGTTGTGGATGCCTTTCACCTGGTATGGATAATGTCCCTTAACAATTTTTAGGGTTCCGTACCTCAAAAGGAAAAAGGATCCCTTATAGAGTCACTTTGTTGTCTGTCTGTCTGTCTGTCTGTCAAGAAACCTATAGGGTACTTCCCGTTGACCTTCATTCAGATAGACATATTACGACAAAGACTCTATAAAACCGCTATCTCTTTCTAAAGGTCGATGTACATTATTTTCAGCCGCGTACTGTAGATAAGTATACTTACCTACTTACTATGTAAGCGTAAACTTGAGTGTTTGTTCCGCTCTTTTTAACCGACTTCAAAAAAAGGAGGAAGTTCTCATTAAGATTAACGCTTTCAAACAGACTGACGCGATATGCAGGCTTTCTTTTAAGGCTATATAGGTATAATCATAGGCGGATTAAATGTCGAGAGCGCCCTAGCCAAGCACCTCATAGGGCCCCTCTAGGCTCTAACAGCCATACTTATTTAAAAAAATACTAATTAATTTCAAAAGAACGAAGAATCCTCTCATTGCGTAGCTGGTAGTTGGTGATTATACTATTTATGTGAACGAGTGAAGAACATCACGTCATGACACTTTGCTTTATAGAGCCAGTTTTGGTCACTCCAAGATGATAATATTACGTACTGTAGATGCGTGGATGACAATTTAAAGGATTTTTCTTGCAGTTGTAAAATGATTTATTGAGCGCAGACCGTTGGTTCGTTTTTTAACAAGAAGAACAAAGGAATTTATGAAAACGTCAATCGATACAAAAATATGTAGAAAATTGCGGGTGGATATAAAAATATTATGTTGCATGAACTGACATTTGGAAAAGATAATAAATGTGTGATTTTTAAACATGAGTTGTAAAAGTGACTAATTTATCTATATGCAATAACGAAATACTATGAAGAAGCAATTAAATAATTAAGTGAACGTTAAAATTAGGAGACGACGAATCAGTGCGCATTTGCTGCAAAAATGTTGTAGGCGCTTCAACACTTACTTAGAAGGGGTAATTACCCAGCCTACCTAATTACCTAATTAGCCCAACGAAGGGGCGCGCGTGATCATGTGGACGTAGAGTCTACATGATCGCGCGCGCCCCTTCGTAACCACGCGCCCCTAGGCACGTTACTACTTTGCCTTAGAAATAATCCGCCTCTGGGTATAATTGTGTACAAACTCACAGTATAAGGGCTGTCACTTTCTCTGAACGTGTCATCACTGCCGACCCAAGAGCTCTCCGTTTTCTCCGTATTTTTCCTCCTGAACAGATTGTCGTACTCCTCCGAGACCCTCTGGAACTCCCTCCCTTTGATCAGCTTCTTGAGATGAATGTACCCATTATCTTTGTAGAACTGTATCTGTTCTTTTGTAAGGCGAACCATAATGTAGGTTAGTATAGTATACACTGAATTGAATTGAATATTATGAAGATGTATAGATAAAAGGTCCGTGACCTTATTGATAAGCTGTTATAGTATTCTTCCCAGATTACATAACTACTTAAGTAAAGTAATTGCAATCGCAATAATCATATTATAATTTACTAGCTTATGCTCGCGACTTAGTCCGCGTGGACTTCACAAATTTCAAACCCCTATTTCACCCCCTTAGGGGTTGAATTTTCAAAAATCCTTTCTTAGCGGATGCATACGACATAATAGCTATCTGCATGCTAAATTTGAGCCCGATCCGTCCAGGAGTTTGAGCTGTGCGTTGATAGATCAGTCAGTCAGTCAGTCATTCAGTCAGTCAGTCAGTCAGTCAGTCACCTTTTCCTTTTATATATTTAGAAGAAGAAGATTAGAAGATAAATATAGGTTTCTATTAAATAATCTCTATGTAATATGCAATGCTTGAGATGAATGTTAAACCGACATAGCTCAACAGATTGCGAAGCTGAAGTGGCAATGGGCAGGGCACATAGTTCGTACAACCAGAAAGTGCGCAGTGCTGGGAGACCCCCCACTAGGTGGACGGATGACTTCAGACGAGTCGCAAGGAGCCGCTGGATTCAGGCGGCGCAAGACCGTGGCGTGTGGAAGTCCTTACAAGAGACCTCTGTCCAGCAGTGGACGTCTATTGGTTGATGATGATGATGATGATGATGATGATGAATGTTAAATCGATTTTTACGAAATTTGGTACAGAGCTTGCGTCCCGGAAATTGACAACTTTTTATCCCGGAAAATCAGAGAACTCCCACGAGATTTAAAAGAAGCAAAATCCACGCGGGCGGAGTCGTGAGCATCATCTAGTAGAATAGAATAGAATAGAATGGAATATATTTTTATTCAAGTAATCTTTTACAAGTGCTTTTGAATCGTTAGGTAGTTCAATTTACCACTGGTTCGGAATGCCGTTCCTACCGAGAAGAACCAGCAAGAAACTCGGCGGTTGCTCTTTTTAATTTTTCAATTTACAATGTTATAATAGTAAATAATACGTTCAAATAATATTATGAATCATATTCCACGAATATTTAATCCAATGTAACTCCAAAGGGATAGTGAGACCCACTGAATATGCCTTTGTGTTGAGCGACCAGGCATTTCACGGCGTCTGACTCCTGTACTATAATATTGAACATCACCATCACCTTCATTTGCCTTCTAAAAACCGACTCTATCACTCTTGTTTTAGAGTTGAAATTTCAGCACAGTTTCATTCAGCATAGTACGACTATCCTGTAGTCTAGGTGTATTCTAAATTGATCTTTAATTTTAGGTGAAAAAGGCGGTGTTTCAAATAGTAGTGTAGTGGAGTTGTGACGTTTAGCACGCTGTGCAGTCAGTGTTTCGAGCATTCAGAGCATTCCGTTTCAGTTTTTCGGTAGGGTTGACGCATATCCAGTTTTACGACGTTGTGTGTTGTAGTTTAAGCCTTTTATATGGTTTCATTAAAAAATAACATATTTTGTGTTTCCGCGTGTTTTTTTTGTTACAATTAGGTAAGCTTAACATTTGAAGTTTGAATAGGATTGGAATTTCAAAAGTTCGTAGGTCGCGAGCTGCTGAAACGGGGGTACAAGCTATTCACTTTACCATCTCGTATGCGCACTTGGTTCGATCCCGGGCACGCACCACTAATTTTTCAAAGTTATGTGTGGTAGCTTTAACCCCCGTTCGCACTTGTCGTTTGTCGGGCCCGGACTTAAATCAGATATTCCAGTGGCAGAACATTTTATATGAAGCTATTCACACTTGTCGGAAAATGATTTTGTGTCAATGTACCGCCACTGGAACATCAAACGACAAACGACAAGTGGGAACGGGGGGTTACGGTGAAGAAAAACATCGTGAGGAAACTTGCATGCCTGGGAGTTCTCCATAATGTTCACAATGGTGTGTGAAATCTGCTAATCCACATTTGTTAGTTAAATTATACCAGCTTTAAGAATAGAATAGAATAGAATATAATAGAATAGAATGTTTTTTTATTCATGTAAACTTTTTACAAGTGCTTATGAATAATCAGGTAGTTATAATTTACCATAATATTTTCTGACTTAAGCTTACAATCGATAACTTAAAATGGTTATTAAGTTCACTTAAAACTAACAAAGGACGTGGATTTTACGTATTTCGGAAGAGCCTCTATTTAATAATCACTGAGAAATAATTTATTTTTGATGTAGTCAAATACCCAATTTTTATAAATACCTACTTTTTTTAAAAAAAGTTTTTTTGATATTTTTTTGATATTTATTTGATATTTATAAAAATTGGGTATTTGACTGACAGTTGTTTGAGGTGAATATATCAATAAACAGTTTTTTCCTGTAACATAACTTTTTATACAGATGACTAGTGGCACCCCTAGTTTGTGAGCTGCGGACTGTTGCAAGTTGCAACACTGTGCCACAGCGGACACATAGCTGACACCTATGCTATGGGGTGCTCTTGGACTGGGTTAGGTGATGGATTTACGTACAGGTACGCGAAAGGTCGAGATAGCAATCGGGGTATGAGGCGAGGGGACGCCCCACACACCCGCACGTCACACGCGCTATCCCGCGCCGGGTTAGCGCGTGTGGCAATGGTGTGGATCAACTATTAAATTTAGGACAATTGGACTATCCATATTATAAATGCGAAACTGTGTTTGTTTGTTGGTTTGTCCATCAATCACGCCCGACTGAATAGGAGGCTGACGTGTTAATCATTCTATTTTGCGTACAAAATGAGTTCTCATGTGCCATATTAATTTTATGTGTGTGTATTCCTGTAATGTGAAGTACGATTTTAATCCTTATTTTAAAGGTGAACCGTGCTTTTCACATGACACATTAAAAAATGGCGCGTGAGAACTCATTTTGTAGGACCACGGCACGCAGGATGTGATACAGTTTAAGGATTTGGTTCAAGTTAAATAGTTTTCCTGCATCACGAAAAAACGTTTTATAGTTTTGGCGCTATTTACCGTCTCATAGTGCCAATTCCTAGCGCCGGCAACTTTGCAGGAAGCTATCCAGTGCTTCAGGATTATTTGGAATTATACCAAGAAACTTTCACAATTCTAGAAGTGCGACGAAAAAATGTAATCTTTGAAGCGTATCTAAGCGTACGATTCTTTTCATTCATCATTCGTTTCAATATCGATTCTACAGTCAGCGACATCTCTTTTAAATAACAAGAAGGCTATATCATCTAACAAGTCGTAATAAAAAATAATAAAAAATGTATTTATGAAGAAATACTTAATTAGTATTTTCAATTTTCAAAGTAAAATAACTATTATATACCAAGGGATATCATATGAAAGGGCTTTACAAGTAAATCTAAAACAGATTTTTATTCATTTAGTTTGTGATTTATCGTGCAAAATGTCGAAAAAAAAAAACACGCGAGTAAGGGATAAATAAATAAAAATATTTTTTATTCAATTAAACCTTTACAAGTATTCGGTAAGTGGCTGGATGAGGAAGGCTGAGGCCTGAGGACCGGGTGTGGTGGCGCTCGTTAGGGAAACTATGTCCAACAATGGACGTCCACAGGCTGATGATGATGATGATGATGAAGTATTTTTGAATCGTCAGATGCATCTACCACTGGTTCAGAATACGGATCCCTTGGTGCGCAATCTAACTCGCACTTGGCCGGTTTTTTCACAGGGACTTTGAATACAGCCAGAGTCTTCTATATTCATAATGGAAATAACTCACGATTAGTTTAAACGCTAAGTAAAATGAAATACAAGGTTTTTAAGTTTGAAGAAAATAGAAAACGTATATATTTGCCCATTATATAGCTATTCCTTTTATATGGACGTTTAGCTCTCGACCTACAAATCCTTGACCAATCCTGAACAATAGCGTAAGAGAAACTTGAGGCGATCAAAGAACAAAGGCCTGCCCGGTAATGTGGACATTGGGCATAATTCGCGGCTTTGTGCGGCGGGCGGGGTGATGCCCACACATTCCCTTTAAAGAGAGTGCTTAATATGAGATTGTATACCTCACCAACGTTGGTCGGAATTCGAGCATCGAATCACAATAACGTCAGAGGGAAATGAACTTAAATTTCATTGATTTAAAGCTAAAGATTCAGAACCACCAATTTTGCAATTTAATTTTGCAAAATTTCCGCTTGGAGCACTAGATGTACCTAGATGTATGTATTTACAATCCATACTAATATTATAAATGCGAAAGTGTGTCTGTCAGTCTGCTTGCTTTTCACGGCCCAACAGTTTACCCATTTTGATGAAATTTGGTACAGAGTTAGCTTACATCCCGGAGGACATGTGCTACTTTTAATCCCAGAAAATTAAATAGTTCCCACGGGATTTTTAAAACCTAAATCCACGCGGTCAAAGTCGTAGGCATCCGCTAGTATTCAATAATAAATGTCCACAGACAATTTTAGCCTTTACACAAACAAGTAAGTTTAAAAGTATGCTTAAAAAAACATAATTGGGGCCGATTCTCTTGTACACAATCTGTAAACTAAACAAAATTAACAGGCCTAAATCTAGTGCCATCCTTTTCCGCAAGCAACATTATGAAAGGGATAGCAATAGATTTAGGCGTGACATTTTAGTTTAGTTTAGAGATTGTGTACGATGGAATTAGTCACATTATACAGTCAACGACAAAAAACCGAGTTGCTACTGCAACGCGCGTAATTGCAATCACATACTATATTATGCAATGTTATGCCAAACAATTATTGCAAATTAAACATTTGAAAAGATCGAAGGCTGAGTTTGTTTTATGCTGGTTTTTCTCGTTAGGAATAATGACGATTCCAAAGAACTTATAAAAGTTTATTTGGATTAAAAATCTTTTTATTCTATTCTATGAAGGAACTTGAGCTTTAAAACAATGCAGTAGTTTTCGACGCTAGAATTCTGCCGACGTCAGTGAGATGTAAGATCTCATACTAACCCTACCGCCCTCTGTGGCTCTCGTGATCGAGTGTATCAGCATTCCGCGGACATGCTTCTGATATTTGACCCTCACTGTTACGGCTCCTCATAAGGCTGCGTAGCGAGATAGCTGACATTATAATGTTTTTTTTGTTTTTGTTATTTTTAAAGAATCTCGCGCGAATCGCTATAAGAATCGCGCTCTTAGACAGCACGCAGGTATAAATGTTCTCCCATTTCATTCGGTATAACACATATTGGGAACGCTTATACAAAGGGGAATAAGAGGGAATTTTGGTCAGTCACATTACAACCACGATTTCCCAGTAAATCCTGAAATTCAGGAAACATGTAGTAACGAGTAGCAGCGGTGGACGTAAACATGGCCGATACAGCAATTGCTATGAATGTGCGTCGCGGATGTATGTGACGCGTCGCGCGTCGGCCGATGACGCGGGAGATTTATGTGTCCCAGCCACAGTTGCGTGCCCTACATACTTAATGTTACATAACATAACTACTTAATGTAACTAACATTAAACTTTCCGCAATCAAAATTAGTACTGCATACCTCGAGTCCCTACGTAATGTCTATAAAGATATATAATAATTTACCAGACAAAATTCGTAACATAAACAATGAAAATAAATTCAACAAAATATTAAAAAACTTTTTATTAGAAAAGGGCTACTATGCCGTAAATGATTTCCTAAACGACAAACATAAAAATAAATAATAATATCGGTCTCCCTACTAAGGTCTAAGGACCAAATTGCGACCCAAACTGGGTATCCATAATACTTTGTACATACTTAATATGATGGAAATGCAATAAATGAAAATTGAAAATTGAAAATTGAAAATTGAAAATTGAAAATTGAAAATTGAAAATTGAAAATTGAAAATTGAAAATTGAATGATCTAGGTTACAAGTATTCAGTGGATTTAGGATTATACAGGCCGAGGCAAGTGCTCTCATAAATGCATCAAACTATCTAATCTACTATGCAAAAGTATGCACATCCTTGTTGCGTAGAGTCCGGTCCAGCTCCAACGGCCTCCTGAAGGTATTTTCTGACAGGATCGACTGCCAGTTTGAATCACTGTTGTATGATTCACGTGCTGGCAAAACGATCCTGTCCTAATTTAAATAGTTATAGATATTTTACTAGCAAATAGGTTTAAGTTTCGTGTACTTGCTAACACGAATATGAATTTTCTTTTAGAAAATGCAAGATTAGAGCTAGGAAATTCTACCAATTTACCAATTGTATATCAGTTTGAAATAAGCCAAGTGATTAATTCACCCGATTAATTGGCGAAGACTTTGAAATGAACAAACTTGGTGGGAAGAAAACTCGGGAAATATCTCTGTAAGAGCTCTACCAGACTTGCAATTAATAGCGCGCTGATGTTCAGATCGCACCTGTTGGCTGTTGCCCCAGAGCTTGCTACTCGGGCATTGTAACCGACTTAAAAAAAGGAGGAGGTTCTCAATCCGTCGGAATCTTTTTTAGCTATTGTACACGTGGTTGAGGCTTGTGCGAGGTGAAAGCATATTCTAACTTCTCAAGTAAGATGATGTATGGCCCAGCTTGTAATAAAAGATTTTTTTCTTACAAACCTTGGCTGCAATCAGACCTGGTGGCAAGTGATGATGCAGCCTAAGATGGAGCGTGCTTGCCTAGAAGATGCCTATTCACTCTTGTCTTGAACCTCATATGTTTGTAAGAAAGAAAGGCAAGACGTGGTAATAGCCTAGTGTTTAAGAGATCAGCCTCTTATTTGGAAGATCCGGGGTTCAATCTCGGTCACGCACCTCTTTTCAACTTTTCGGAGTTTACGTACGTTTTAATAAATTAAATTTCACTTGTTTTAACGTTGAAGGAAAACATCGTCAGGAAACTAGCATGCTTGAGAGTTTCTCTACTTCGTACACGTGGATTTCCATGTCCTTCCCCTGGATGCAAGCCATCTCTGTACCAAATTTCATCAAAATCGGTGTAACGGGTGAGCCGTAAAAAGCTAGCAGACAGACAGACACACTTTCCGATTTATAATAGGTACATATTAGTATGGATGGTTTACACTTGTTTACTATTGATTATGGAGGTATCACATTTTTGTAGATTAGGTTTTTTATCAGCTGCGGTTGAAAACTATAAGTGTGGCAGAGGTCTATGCCAAGACATTGTTGAGAAGGCGTTGGTGAAATGCACAGCATAGTTTTGTTGTTTTTGTTTTACGGCAGAGGATGATTCTGTCTCGAGCACTGGGAACTTGTGCAAGTTACTTGCCGGAAAATTAAGGTGCAAGAACCGAAGTTTTCGCGTGAATTATCGAAAAGTAATATTATTAGTTAGGTAAGTCTGCGTTTAAGTTTCTATCAGGACTTCCAATGAGCAGGTATCTTCCTATAACGAAGTTTTTGGGCGAACTCGTAACTTACTAGCTTAAGTTAATACCTCATGAAGTTCTACTACAATCTACACACTTAGTGGTTGAACGAGCGAAGAGAGAGTATTAAAATCTGTAATTTATCTATCTCACTGCGTCGTCCTCCTCATTTCTGAGGTTCATGTTGGTTCAGGTTGTATTTTCGACTAGCTGATGCGCACGACTTCGTCCCCGTGAAATTAGGTTTTTAAAAATCCCGTGGGAACTCTTTGATTTTCCGGGATAAATATAAGCCTATGTCACTCTCCAGGTCTTTATCTATACCCATGAAAAAAAATCACGACGTAATTGAAGGACAACCCAACAAACAAACACACTTTCGCATTGATTCAAAGACTTGTATAATGTATATACAGGATGTAACCAGAACGCTAACAAAAACTTAGCGTTATTATTAAACTATCTTAACACAATCTAATACCAATAACCGTTTGCCTCATTTTGTTGTTAAGTTGTTGTTGTTGTTGTTTTAGTGATTAAGTATTTTTCAAACCCGCAATATATAGCGTTCAAAACTTGGGTCAATGCCCCACTTACGACGCGGCATTGACTTCGAGTGGCCTACTTACGCAACGTTTGTTAACCTCTAGCGTCAGTTTTATTTGCAATATATCATGAACTTTTACAAAATCACTACACATATTATAAATGCGAAATGTTTGTTGGTTTATTGGTTTGTTGGTTTGTCCTTCAATCACATCGCAACGGAGCAACATCGACGTGATTCTTTGCCTGGCTATAGTTTAAGACCTGGAAAGTGACATAAGCTACTTTTTATTACGGAAATCAAAGAATCCCACGGAATTTTAAAAACCTAAATCCACGCGTACGAATTCGCGGGCATTAGCTAGTATAGGGTTTTTTTAAATATATTTTTTCGTGTTTTTTGTGGCGTTATATCAGTAATCATCAATACGACGTAGGTATACCTGTCTTCGTTTTTGCCAGCGTTCTGGTTACACCCTGTATAGTACTTACACTCCAAGATCCAAGTAGTAGGTGTCTATGCCATTCGATTACGAATTAATTAACATTAATTGAACCTTAATCAAAGGTGTAGGACGATTAAACGTCTGTGTGAAGTACCTAATAGGCGTAAAAAGGGCACGTTACTAATTCTTATGTCATTAATCATTCTCAGCTTTGGACCTTTTGTCACACCGTGTTGTTATGTACATTAGCGAGCAATACAGGGCCGACCCGGGTCTTGGGGTTATTCCCGTTGAGTCACATCCCCGTGAGTAACACTGTTATTCAATGGGAATTTTTCGGAATTGTTGTCCCGTTGAGCCAACCTACATAATATTGCGTGTGTAACAAGTGTTGACAAAGGCCTTAATATTCACATCGCACGTTGTCACGGACCGCCTACACGGCCTCTTACTTGCCCAAATTTGATGTGCGATCAAACCCAATCAGGAAGCGATAACCAGGTACCATTTGAAATTTTATTATCCAAATACAGTCAAAATATTCCATTAATAAAACGCATTCCGCGAGGAGCTAGGATATCGTTAGCTAGATCCTTATCACATACAATCCAAAATGTGCTATCAAATTCACTTTTAGATTGGCAAAACCTCTTTTTTTTTGCATATAGACATTTCTATGTTAATAAGTCAGAAATCGGGTCGCTATGTACAAAATTAAAAAAAAATAGTTTGGCTGATCGCGTTTTTCCAATCCCTGACTGCTCATTTCGAACACAAAATTACAATTTGAAGAAAATTGTGGAAAACAAGGTTATGGATGGGGATCTTAAAAACGCCGCCCGCATTTTGTTTTCTAGTGATACACTGGCTCCATTCAATGATATAACGCTGGAAGCCTTACGTGACAAGCATCCCTTACCAAATACCGATTCTGTGCTGCCAGATCCACCTTCTAACACTTCTTATTTACAGATAAAGGATGAAGAAACTTACGCTGCGATAATGTCGTTTTCTAGTGGCTCTGCTGGTGGCATGGACGGCATAACGCCACAACATCTTAAGGATCTTGTGGGAGTTACTGCTGGGGACGCCGGCAAGGCGCTACTGAGCGACATTACCAGACTATGTAATTTCATGTTATCTGGCGAGGTAAATTCATCCTTTCTACCATTCCTTTATGGCGCGAGGCTTTGTGCTTTCAATAAGAAAGATGGTGGCATCCGTCCCATCGCTGTTGGCTGTACTTTTCGCCGTTTGGCGTCAAAATTAGCGTGTAGTCACATAGTCTCTACCCTAAAGGATAAATTCCAACCTATTCAAGTTGGATTCGGCAGTAAAGGAGGTTGTGAAGCAGCAGTTCATTCGGCTCGTACTTTCTTAACGAATGGCGAGGTTGAGGTACTGCTGAAAGTAGATGTAAAGAATGCTTTTAATTCTTTGGACAGGGCAACTTTGCTGACAGAAGTCTCAACGCAACTTCCTGAAATTTACCCATATGTTTGGCAATGTTACAGCTCTGCTTCTAAATTATTCTTTGGAGATAGCGATATTAAGTCTTCTGTAGGCGTTCAGCAGGGGGATCCTTTAGGTCCGGCCCTGTTCAGCTTAGGGATCCATAACCATATCTCAAATTTAACATCTAAATTTAACATATGGTATCTTGATGATGGAACCATTGGGGGCAACGTGGATGACGTTCTAAAAGATCTTAATCATATTAAGCAACAGTTTGGGAAAATTGGTTTAGAACTTAATTTTTCGAAATGCGAATTGTTTTTTACAGAAAAACTGTCGCAAGAAAGAATTCTATTGGCCTCTGAATTATTCAATGAAATTTCACCTAATATTAAAATACTTGATAAACGTTCACTTTGCCTTCTCGGTGCTCCTCTTTATAATGAATCCATACAACCACTCTTGGATCAAAAAGTCAGAACATTTTCGGCTAATACCGACAAATTGGGCACTCTAAATTCTCACATTGCATTTTCGATCCTAAAATATTGCCTTTTTGTACCTAAATTAATTTACATTCTCCGCGCGAGCCCAATTTGGAAATTTCATGGACTACTCGATAACATGGATGCCACCCTTAAAAGTACACTAGAACAAATTCTAAATTTAACTTTTGATGAGCACTCCTGGAACCAAGCAACTTTACCGGTCAAGTACGGTGGCATCGGCGTGAGGAAAATTTCCAGTGTAGCTCTTCCGGCTTTTCTGTCCTCTGTGCATAGTATAAAAGAGCTTAGCTCTCAAATTCTCAAATCCAATTCATCATTGACCTATGCCACAGAGGCCCTAGAGAGTTGGAAGGTCAGATGTCCCAATGTCGACATCCCGAAGGAACGTACTACACAAAAACTTTGGGATTTGCCATTGGTTCAACTGACACATACGAATTTGGTTCAAAATCTTACAAGTGACAGAGATCGTGCCAGGCTTCTAGCATTATCCGAAAAGGAATCTGGGTATTGGCTGCATGCCTTGCCATCAAAAAATCTCGGCACACTTTTAGATAACGAAAGTTTTCGTGTGGCTCTAGGTCTCAGATTGGGAACACCACTGTGCCATCAGCACAGATGTCCGTGTGGAAAAGAGGTTGATAAATTTGGAATCCACGGACTCTCTTGCCAAAGGAGCTCCGGTAGGCTGTTTAGGCATGGCTCTCTTAACGATACAATTAAAAGAGCTCTTGCCACCATAAATATTCCTGCGCTCATTGAGCCGGCAGGGATTAGTCGGGATGATGGCAAGAGACCTGATGGATTGACGCTGGTTCCCTGGGAACGGGGACGGGCGCTAATGTGGGACGCAACTTGCGTTGACACATTGGCCCCGTGTCATATCAGGAAGACAGCATCAAGACCGGGAGCCGCAGCAGAAACAGCTGAAAACGGCAAGCGGCGCAAGTATGCCTCTCTTATAGAGAGTTACATTTTTGTGCCGTTTGCCGTGGAGACCCTGGGGCCATGGAGTCTTAGTGCTAAAAATTTTTTACGAGACATTTCACCGCGATTAATAGCCTCAACTGGTGACAGAAGGGCTGGCTCATTTTTTGCGCAGCGGATCAGCCTAGCTGTCCAGCGCGGAAATGCAGCCAGTATTCTTGGCACCATTCCACGCGGTCATGATTTATATAGTAATTAGATAAGGCTAGCTTTAAGTTTTATTGTATTAAAAAAAAAAAAAAAAAAAAAAAAAAAAAAAAAAAAAAAAAAAAAAAAAAAAAAAAAAAAAAAAAAAAAAAAAAAAAAAAACCTTGAGTATAAATTAAAAACAATTATAAAAAAAAAAAAAGTGTTGACTGAATGTGCACTTTTCCGTGACGTTCATGTCAAGAATAAATAAAACTCATGTTCCTTTTAATTATTCTCTTTAATAATACATTACTACTACCCATAAACTACTGCTATACAAAAAAATCACATCATTTTATTACTACTTATTTGATTACCTAATTTTTAAGATCCCATGTAAATAATATACATGTCTGAGCAAAATAAATAAATGATTATGATTGATTTGAATGATATTATTATGATTACAGTCCAATATCCGGGTTATTCCCGTTGAGTCACACTCCCCGCGGCCCCGTGAGTAACACTGTGACTGAAACCCTGAAAACGACACTCATTTCTATTTTTTTGTAATAAGTTCATGACCGCCATCTTTTTTTGACACAGAATACAGGGTGTAACCTTCTGGTTACACCCTGTATTCTGTGTAAAATGTCCAAACTCTCCAAAAACCGACCGTTTATTGTCTGCGTTGTAATATTACGCCTCCACAATTACACTTCTATGTGTAAGGCTGTCACACATTGTCACGTTTTTGTCGCGCGAGGAGTTCTTTCATTGAAGTACCAGAGACAGGACGACGCGTTTTATTAGCCACTTGATTCACGCGTTGCTGCATGGAAGGTATATTATGTACTCTTATTACGACTACAATGACTTTGTATTTGATCCTCCTAGTTCTCCTAGTTGTTCCTTCTCTTTATTCACATAAGAAATGTTTTTTTATTTGTACTTATTTTTGGCTGAATAAAGAGTTTTATTTATTTATGGTCTAAGGAAATAAACATGGAACGGACATTCGTACATTCCTTTTACCAAAGTTACCTACATTTTAAATGCAAAAGTGGATTTGTTTATTTAACTTGAGGCAAAGTTACTTTACATAAGCCGGCGAGATCGCGCGGTCGCGAATAATGCGGCGAGCTGGATTTCTTTGAATTTCAACGGATTTCGATATTACCTAGTCATCGGAAGCTCTTTATTGTATTTACTTATGTTTTGTATTCAGTGGGAGCTTTTCAAAGATAAAAGCGTTTTGCACCTTCAGATGTAGAGTGAGCTTGAATAGACGTTTTTAAGTTTTTGCGCTAAAATGAGCCGAATCAAACTCGGCTGGGCAGGAAGGTTCTAGATGTCTTCTCGTCCAAAATTTCTCATTGCGAGAAGTCTTTGAACAGTGCGTGTTGCCAGTGATGATGTCATATAGATCCGAGACGTCGCGTCGTCGTCGCGGTCGCTAACTATGGGCCTCATAAGAAACCTCAGACTCACTTAGCGGACGATGATGGGAAGAGCTATATGCTTGGAGTTTCTCTACAGTCTACGTGATCAAATCAGAAATGAAGAGATCCGTAGAAGAAGCCAAGTAAATGACTCAGCTTAACGTGTTGCGAAGTGGAAATGGGCGGGGCTCAAAGATCCGATTGAGGTCTCAAGTTGTTGGAATGGCAACCTCGCACTGGAAAGCGCAGCATGCAGATTTCTTGCCATATTGGGCAGACGACATCAAACGAGTGGCAGGGAGCCGCTGGATGCTAATGATAGATGTTTGTAGCTTGTGGAAGTCCCTACAAGAGACCTATGCCCAGCAGTGAACGTCTATCACTTGATAGTGATGATCATATCTATGCCTTTTATTCAGTGTTGTGCAAATATTCCTTTGGTGTAGATAAAGCCTTCCGACCTAGTGGTAGAGATTCATTACAAAACGACAGACCTTTGACAGTTCAAAGCAGACTATAAAATATTCAATTTCAAGTTATTTCAGGTCGATCCAAGCTTACTCGTGATACTAATTACGCGATATTACAAAGATAAAAGGCAGGAAGGGAGGAAGGTAGACAAATTGGCTGTATTAAATTATTTGAATAATTTCAGCACGGGGCACGGGGAGACATTGGGAATTTCTTTGGTCAATTGGATGGTTTTGATTAAAACTGTAGGACAGTGTACCTATTTAAACTTTCATAGAATTTTTGTGAAAATTGTCTAACGGACTTTTTTTATTGCCTTATCTTACCTTGTGTTTCTTGCCGACTCTTCAGTAAAATAACCCGCTCTTCTTTTTCTTTCTTTCTTTCTAAAATCTGTTTTCCGAATCGGTGCTATTTGGCCTAGTGCCTACATTTTCGCATAGATGTGTACCTATAAAAAAACATCTCTTGTGAGCAGCTCGACCGATTCGACTATTTTTTTGTTGTTGTCTTTGAACTCAGGTTTCCTCACGATGTTTTTCTTCACCGTTAGTATTTAATTTTGCTTAAAAGAAACATAATTCCGAAAATTAGATAGTCATAGAAAGCTAAGTAGGTATTATTTCACTTGTAACCTGTAAATCTGATTTAAACGTCCGCGTCAACTCAGGCGCTAAACACGAAACTTCTCGGCGGCGTCGTCTCAACAACTTTCCTTCCACAGCTCCGCCTCGAGACTGCACCCACTGGGCTTTTGTTCATTATAAACTCTTCAGCGGTAAATCGCTCGAATATCTTAAGGATTCAGCGGGCAAATTTATACCACAAGTAATTTAAAAAGTTTACAAAAAAACCCGCATTTGGTTTCCACTGCATCTTTTCTCCCGCACATTAAAACGCATAAAATCCGCCATTTTGATTTCTTATGAGTTTTATGTATCCAGTGACACTCGTGCCGCTAAGACGAATCTAATGTTGTATCATTTATCAAAATCGATTGAGCGTTGAGTAGTTACGAGCGGACATGTGAAACATACTATATGTTTGTATGTCCGTTTGTCAAACACATAACCCTAGTTTTGGATTTCGCCTCAGTCAAGTAAAAATAAAGAGTTTGTAATATTCTACTACTCCTAGCCTGATACAAATTCGGACGGTCATTAGAAGTCTAGAAAAAATTAAACTAAGTATAGAGGTTCTATAGTAAGATTTATGCGATGCAAGCATAGAGTGTGAGCGCGACAAATGTGGTGGGAATAATAAATAGTTGTATCGAATAGTACAATAAATTCCCGTTATGGCGACATATTTGTCACGATAATGCGCTGCGCCGACATCCATGCCCGCGAGCGAATATCCGCAAGAACCAACTCCGAACTATGAATATAATATTAGGACGCATTGAAAGATTTGCTGAGAGCTGTTCCGGATATTATTGAAAACCACTTTTTGTTTTTGAAAGTTAATTTAAAACCACTTTTGTTATAAAATATGTTTTTAACAAAACTTGGTTTCAAAATGGAATCTCGAATAAAGTACTACCACAATAGCTGTTCGTATAATTTATCGTGGTAGTGTTAGCTTCATAATATAAATAAACACATTTAGAAAATTAAAGAAAGACACTTCTGTTCGTTTTGTCAACTTTGATGATACTTTGATACTATCTAGAGCCTACCCAAAACCTTTCTCATTCAAAGAGGAGACCTGTGCTTAGAAGTGAGCTGCCGATGAGTTGATGATGATCCAGAGTCAAGTTATTACACACGAAATATCGAGACAAAGTTGCGAGTCAAAGCTAGTTTATAAGAATTGAAATTCTATGTAAGATTTATGCGATGTAAGAATAGAGTGTGAGCGCGACAAATGTGGTGGGAATAAATAGTTGTCGTATCGAGTGGTACGATAAATTCCCGTTATGGCGTCACATTTGTCACGATAATGCGCTACGCTGGCATTCAGGCCGCGAGCGAATATCCGCAAGAACCGACTCCGAACTATGAATATAATATTAGGACGCATTGAAAAATTTGCTGAGAGCTGTTTCGAACATTATTGCTAACTGCTTTTTGCTTTTGAAAGTTTTAAAACCGCTTGTTGTTTTATTTATGAAAGAAGATTACTTGAATACTACAACATTTTTTTATCGTGACACAAACTTTCGTACTACTAAGGGCGGTTTCAGACTAGCGTATTATATGCGCGTATAAGCTCGTTTTTAGAAGCGCATGTAGGCGCGTATAGCGCCTTTAGGCACACGCTCAACTCGTACGAGCGTTGACGCGCTTCTAAGCTCGTATAAGCGCGAGCCGCGAGAGAGCAACACCCATCGGGCCACCGACCGCACCGGTTCGAGCGTACACGCCGAAGTATGCCCGTATACGCGCGTCCAGTTTTTTGAAGCGCGTATGTAGCGCGCGTGAAGCGCGTATGCTGAAACGACCGTATACGCGCAAAAAAATACGCTAGTCTGAAACCGCCCTAAGATAGTATTATAAATGTGAAAATGTGTCTGTCTGTCTTTTTGTTACCTTTTCACGGCCTTCCACTTAACCAATTTTGACTAAGTCATAGAAATAGATTATTCATCTTGAAGATGGACATAGACTACTTCTTATGCCGGAAAATGAAACAGTTTTCATAGGATTTATAAAAGATCTAATTCCACGCAAACGGAAATGGGCATGTTAATTGTACCTATATTCTGAAAAGACAGTTTTTTTAGTTTTGTAAAACGCAAACGGGGTTTCGACTGAAAGCTAGTTTATAAGAATTGAAATTCCATGTAAGATTTATGCGATATAAGCATAGAGTGCGAGAGCGACAAATGTGGTGAGAATAAATAGTTGTCGTATCGGGTTGTACGATAAATTCCCGTTATGGCGTCACATTTGTCAGGATAATGCGCTACGCTGGTATTCAGGCAGCGAGCGAATATCCGCAAGAACCGATTGCGAACTATATTCCGCTAATATACGCATTGAAAATGGAAATAAGATCTGTTTTAAATATACCTACTTACTATGTTTAATCTTAATATATAAAAGGAATATGTACAATAAACATTCATAGGAATACATAGAAATGGACTGATAAATTGCACACATCCCGCCCTTGCTTTATCATATCCGGGTAAACTGATCACTTTTGTTATCTATTGGTAAAAAAATCCTAGGTCACCGAATTCAATTGCCAAAAGATCATGGGCCATTTTCCTGCTCAATGTTTTATAGATAAACAGTCGGTGTATCGGAGCCGCGCATAAATTCCCGTTATGGGCTATGGCAGCGCATTTGTCAGGATAATGCGGTGCGCCCAATATTCATGCCCGTTTGCGAATATCCGAATATTCACCGAATATTGCACGGAAATATTGACGCTCTAAAAAGTACGACTGAATATTGATTTAGTGGTTTACCTAATTGGTGAATTCGCTATACGTATTGTATTAGATAGACCGTGTCTCAGCAACTCCTGACTGCAAGTTTAGGAAACCTGTAGGTATATCGGACTTCAAAAACGAAAAGGATTTTTTTAAAGAACAGCGTTTTCAGCAAAAGGCTTATAAGGCTCATAATTATGATCAATCCATCGCCGGCCACTACTGAGCACGGGTCTCCTCTCAGAATGAGAAGGGGTTGGCCATAGTCTACCTCGCTGGCTAAGGGCGGTTTGGTAGACTTCACACTTTGGTGGGCATTTAAGTTTCCTCACTTGTTTTAACGATGAAGGTTATGTGCGTTTTGAGCAATTACTGAAAACGCACATAAGTATCCGAAAAGTAAAAAGTGCTTGCCCGGGATCGAACCTCGGACCCCCGAATAGGAGGCCGGTGTCTTAACTACTAGGCTATCCTGATTACTGCTTGTTTCTTTTACTGACGGTAAATTTTTAACCATAACCGCAATATGACTTTAGCCACTTATCATGCAACTGGACCTTAGCAGAAAACCTTACCAAGCCTCAGACGGAGCTGAGGTTTTTAGATATTTTGGAAGTAATTTTAAAGATCTTTAAACTTTTTTTTAAATCGGCTGTGTAGCCACTGTGGATTAAGAATTTATAGGATCAAATCCCCGACCCCTCGAAGAGGACACTGACGTTTTAACTACTAGGCTATCACCGCTCATCGACCTTCAACCAAAGAAAGAAGCTGTTCCGGCGTGAAGTGTCACTCCTCTTTGACGAGGATACAATCTTGTAACTATTTAATTCTATAAACTATTTTGTTATCTTCCACTTCAACACTCCCTCGTATCTCTGTTCTCTACAGTCTGCCCGCAAAATGACAAACTTAATTTGACTGTCGCAAACTGTCGAGCTGTCGCGATTTTGAAATGGATAATCCTCTAATTTCAACTATCCATTATCAAATGTCATCACCAAAGTAATTAGATACTGTTTATCTCAGCTTTCGATGACATAATCTATATATATAAAAGGAAAAGGTGACTGACTGACTGACTGAATGACTGACTGACTGACTGACTGACTGATCTATCAACGCACAGCTCAAACTACTGGACGGATCGGGCTGAAATTTGGCATGCAGATAGCTGTTATGACGTAGGCATCCGCTAAGAAAGGGTTTTTGAAAATTCAAAAGGGGGTGAAAGAGGGGTTTGAAATTTGTTTAGTCCACGCAGACGAAGTCGCGAGCATAAGCTAGTCTAAATATATACCTAAAAGGAATAGGTGACTGTCTGACTGACTGACTGATCTATCAACGCACAGCTATCGAGCTGAAATTTGGCATGCGGATTGCGGATAGCTATTATGACGCAGGCATCCGCTAAGAAAGGATTTTTGAACACTCAACCCCTAAGGGGGTGAAGTAGAGGTTTGAAGTGTGTGCCTGGGATCAAACCTCTGACTCTCGAATAGGTGACCAGCGTCTAAACTACTAGGCTATCCTAATAGGTAGGGCTTTTTGCTTTTACTGACAATCAAAGTTTAACAATAACCGCAATATGACTTTAACCACATCATGCAACTGGTCATCCGGATTCCGGACCTTAGGTTGGACGGAGGTTTCAAAATATTTTGTAGATAATTTTTAAAATTTCTTTTAAATCAGTTGTGTATTAGCCACTGCGGATTAAGAATTATTAATAAACAAAGAGATACTCTTTCGTATTTGGCTCATTCCGCCGTTTCGTGCTAAAAACGAACATTCCGTGGAATAAAAAAAAAGTACTTCATGTTGTGTTTTTTTCTTATTAATCTACTCTAGAGAGATCCTTAAGTGGTAATCAGTGGGAGGCACCTTTGTATCTTACTTAGTTATCAAGAAAATGGTAATTGAAATTTTACAGATGGATGGTAATGAAAATTGATTGGATTGTAATGAAATTAGGCTTGGATATATACTTAAAGCAAAGGATAGTAATATAAAAAAGATAATTATAATAAAAGAAATTCAGTACAATGTAATCAACGGTATTTATCTCTATTTAGTAATTATTTTTAATCAGTCTGGAACAATCAACAAGGCGGAATAATTTCTACGACATAGTCTTAACACAAAATTTATTATACAATAGATAGCCTGCAATAAAGTTTTGGCGTTTATAAGTTAATATAATAGGAATAAAGTTAAAATATATTTGAATAATATAAAACTGAATCTAGTCTACTGGCAGTCAAATTATGCCATAGTTCTAAACTATAAAAAATAATAAAACAATTTGAGAAATCAAGAAATAACTAATAGCACAATTCAAAATAAATCATAAACATGAACAGATAAAAAAATTAATTCGTCACTATCGTCATCGGATTAATTTATATCTAACTAGCTAATCTACCAATAGTCAAATGATGGCAGTTAATTTTCGTAGCTTCGTTAGCTAAACTTAATCACAGTATTTCACTGATAAAACTCCTAGAGTTAAAGAAACAAAAACAAAATTAAATAATGAAAAAAATTACTACAGTTTACCGACACTCAAAGTAAGTATTCTAATTTTTGCAATGCTTAAACTTAATTTTAAAATATAAAAAATAATAACAAATACAAATATGACATCATGAATTAACTAATAAGCACTGCACAATTCAAAAGCAATCCTAAACATGATAAAACTTAAAACATATTGAATTCGTCGCTATCGTCATCTGATTCATTAACATCTATAATGTATTTGTTTTGGTTTTCTGATTTAATTGGTGGAATAACAAAATGCCGGTGGTCAAGTTGAAAGATGCTGCCAGATTTTTTGGGCGCATTGGTAAAAAAAGTCTTTTGTTTAGCTCCTTATAAAATTTACGATTTTCCCAACTTAAGCGTACGTCAGATAAAATCTTGACTTTAGGAGATCTTGGTGCTGCCGAAGAGGAAGCTATATTTGTCAATGGTGAAATATTTAACTCGATTAAATCCTCCAGAAGTGGTAAATTTGCGTGCAGCTTATGTTTAATATGGACGGATCTGCATTGACATTTGTGGCTTCATTTTTATCACAATGAACACCAGATTCGTCTATCTGGATATCTTTAATAAAACAATCCGCAAATTCTCTCTTGCCTTTTTTAGAAACTGATTTATAGCTTTCTTGTAAATTTATACATACAGTTTCACTATACTAGCGGCACGCTATGATGGCCGGTTTGACGTTTGTCCGCTCATGAAGTTCCGTATTAATTGATAACGACTTTGAAGGAAATAATTGTATTACTTTATTGACGATAGTGATGTGCAGAGATTCATAAATTTTATCGAATGTAGTTTTAGGTTTAGGACTCAAAATTTATTTATTAAATTGATTTCTTAAATGTATACAAGTGTAGAAAAATCAGTTTGCACCATTTAAGGGGTGAATGTACTTGTGAATATGAACAATTTTCACTATGTGGACAAACCTCTGAAATCGCAAAAAAATATCAATAAATTTTTAAAAATGGAATCTAATACGATCGTCACATAGGATCGCTGGCTAGCACAACTACTACCTCCGGCAAACTCGCGTCAATGCTCAATGCAAAACAAAGCAGTTTCGAATTGACGTTGCTTCGAAAAGTATAAACTGTCAGTGCAATGCGATTGTGATATAGTTTTGACCTGGCTTTGGATTTCAAATATTGATACTGCATTACTGTTGACCCTTGCTCGTTAATTTGGACTCTGTTCAAGCCCTTTGTTGTGGATTTCGTCGATATGACCGAACGTACGCAGAGAACTGTTCTAAATAGTCAGACACGTGAGTTCCTAATACGCCTTCGTAACTATTTCGATCGTGAAGCTCAAAATGGAGGGCCAATTTTACCTATAACGTCAGTGGTTGAACGCGTAGCTGATGCGCTTAATATTGGACAACGAACTGTTAGACGGATAACTAAAAAAAAATATGGCGAGACTGGCACAGAAGAAAATAAACTTCACACACCAAAAAAGAGGAAAACGAGCAAAACCAGTCGTAGGCATCGATAGCTTTGATGCCGATGCTATCCGAAGACATGTTTACGGCTACTATTTACAGAAGGAGTATCCAACAAGAAAAAAGTTGGTGCATTCACTGAAGGAAGCTGGATTATTCTTCGGTGGGGAAAGTTCTTTAACGAAGATTTTGAAGACCATTGGATTTCGATACAAAAAATGTAACAAACGCAAAATATTGATGGAAAGATTTGATATAGCGATGGCAAGGTATACTTTTTTACGGCAAGTGAAAGAAATCAAAAATTGGCAAAATGTTGTGTTCTTGGATGAAACATGGCTTAATGCTAACCATACTGTAGGCCGTTCTTGGAACGATGACACAGCAGCATCTACTTCCAAAGTTCCTGTAGGAAAAGGATCGCGACTTATAATTTGTCACGCCGGAACCATCAACGGGTTTGTCGAAGGTTCTCTCATGGCTTTTGCGTCAAAAACCACTGGAGACTATCATGAAGACATGAATGGAGAAAAGTTTACTGAATGGTTTACCTCAATGTTGTGTAGCCTCCCTGAACCATCTATTATAATTATGGACAACGCCCCATACCACTCGATGCAAATTGACAAGCCACCTGCCCAATCCCAAAAGAAAGCTGATATCGTCGCATGGCTTCGTAAAAATGGCGTAGATGCAAACATGAATATGTTAAAAGCGGAATTAGTACGTCTTTTAAAAGAAAACAAACCAACCAAGATCCGATACGTCATTGACGAAATAGCATTAGAACATGGGCACAGAGTTATACGGTTACCGCCTTACCATTGTGAGTATAATGCGATTGAGTTGGTGTGGGCTCAAATTAAGGGATATGCTGCAAGACACAATACAGAACCCCCATTTACCACAAAAAAAATGCTAAAATTATTAGAAGAAGCTTGTGAACATGTGACTAAAGGAGACTGGGAAAAGGTTGTGAATAGAACTGTTAAATTAATAAGGGAAGATTATGAAAGAGATGTGAAAATAGATAATATTATAGAAAACGAACATATAATTATTAATGTATGTGATGATAGCAGTGACGACAGTGAAAATAGTAGTATGGACGAATCTGATTAATTATGGCCTTTTGTGGCACCTTTTTCGGTATCTTTTGTATTCATATGTTTCTTGTGTGCATATAAAGTATGTATATTCATTTTCGTTCAAATATTCAGTTCGTTCAAATAAATTAAATAAACATATACATTTTTGTTTTATTAAACCTATTTAATCAGGTACAAAAACAAAACTTAATTGTTTTTTGTTCGAGAATAAATTGACATTCCACATCACTATTGTAATGTGTCAAACCGGCCATCATAGCGTGCCGCTAGTGTAAACATCAGTTGTTTTTTATCAGTTTCTTTCTTCTTTTCTGGACGTATATCTATCAATACTTCTTCAGATTTTTTTTCTTTTTGACCAGTTACTTTTCTAGTAATATTACGTTTGCGTAACGCCTCCTTTTCAATTTCTAGTTTATTAATTTTATTTTCAGCATCTTAATTATCTTTAAATGTTTGTAACGCATACGACGTATTAAATTTATAGGTTTTGATAATTTTCGTGAAATATTTTGATTGCTTGGACCTGGTTCTTGTATTATTAAAGGATCTGATTGAGGGTATAAATGATTTTCTGAGTTACTAGCATCACTGTAGGGTGGTAAGTTTTTCATTAGTATTTTTTCTATTTCTTTTGGTCTTTCTTCCTTTTTAAGTAGCTTTGTGAGTTTTTTCGCCATCGCTTCCTTTGTTCCCGTTGCACCCTTAGAGTCATATTTTTAATGCTAATTATCTGCTTCTTTTTTTTCCTCGCTAAATATCTCACTCTTTCTTTTTCCTTTTGTACAGTATACAGTTCAAGATTTGCTTTTATTTCCACATACTTTTCTCGTTTACGTAGCCTATCTTTTGCCAATTTTTCTTCCTTTGTTAACTTTTTACGGGGTTCCGCCATTTGAGTACTGAATACCTAATAAATATACAAAAATACGGCCTTGTAACAACAAAACTCATAGCATGAAATAATGACAGTAACTTTTATATAGGTAAAATGTACGATTGTTTTAAATCGTTAGTAGCTTCACAGTTGATAGTGTAGGCGACGCGGAGGTGGGTGCGGAGAATAAATGACGATGTTCAGAGTGATCATAAAGATATGAAATTATGAATTAATATGTCGGAGAACAGGAGGATGGCTGATAATTATTATTCATCTTTAGCCGACATCAGAAGGTAGTAATTAATAAGTAGGTACTTTAATCCATGTTCTTTACAAATAGTTCTCAGTAACGTATCGCACATGGAAACCATCAACGTAACACCACCAGATCGCCCTAACCTAACCCTACCTATGGTCGCCTCCAACCACCCCTCACAGCGACCCCTCACCTCACTCTAAACTAGCTAACCTAAGCTATACACTACATCGTGTGATTAGGGCGCAATTGCTATTGCAACCTCTCAATCAAGTCACGACCTACTCCGTTATCTAATCATCTCAAGGTAATCAATCACAACTTCATGAACGCTCTTAAAAGGATCATTGCATCGACTCTCTTACGATCTAAACCAGATCTTATAATTGACTTCTCATTACTAATTCAGAATATCGCAATAGCTCTACCTTCTCCACTCTGTGCACATCTGCATACAGAACACCATAGCATCGTGCGCCACACGCGCCACGACTACTATATCCACCCAAATAAGCGATCACAACAGAAACCAGGTAGAATGTAAGCTATTCGATCTCATGGGCAACTCATTGTCTAATCCATTTCAACATTACTCGAGGGTCATCAATGATTCTTTACCAACCGGGTTATACGATTCTAAAGCGGGTACCTACTATCAAAGTTAACTTCAAGTTACTATCACACTAAACTATCACTTCAAACTAATCATTATCTCAACTGCCGGTATATCTCCAATTACACTCTAAATCACTAGCGTCTGCAGAAATAACCTTAACGGATGTCCTTATAATAATCTATCCACTGAGCCAAACGTTAACTCACGAATTACTCTAATATTCACCAATAATTAGTATTCCATATTCGTCAAACAACTACGCGAACATTATTAATAGTGCTTTGCAGACAAAGTCACCGGATGGCACTAGATGTTACGATTTAACACAATGTACATTAGCATCGAACAATTACTGTTCTAACTATATCACAATCACCGAATTAAATATCACGATTAAGAAACTACCTACCTATCTCAAAGAATAATAATTAGCTAAGCTATAATCTGATACTTAATTAATTTAACGCGAGAGAAAATTGTGAACGACAACAAAATTCGTGCGTGTCAAAGTCCAACTCTGACAACTAAAATAAAGATGGCTACCTTCCGTAGAGTAAAGCTCATACGTTTCTTTTCACGGTGTCTACAGACAGTAAGAACTCTTTCAATATCGACCCTCCAATACGGCCATTCTGACATGCGACCGTCCTCGGGCGCTAGTATGTATCAAGCACAAACATTTTATAAACGTCAGAACATCCGCTCGTTCATCCTGACAATCAGCACAAGCACACAAACCACATTTTCTAAAGCATGCATATCACAACCATTACAAATAAAACAAGCATGACACAACCAAAGCATAGCCCAACTTTATCCATAGTAGCAACTTCTAAAACACACTGCACCATTTGCCATAATAGACTCACCGCTCATAATTATGTCTCATAAAACCCGAACTCCAGCAGTACCCCGCTACTGATCCTATCACCTGTTCCAAATACCCACCACACTATACACCAAGCTAACTCCCCTCAGCTGAAACGGCCACGCCGCCGTCCATCCATTATCGGAACAGCCACCTCGCCGTTTATCATCTAAATGGCCACCTCGCCTTTTAGACAACTCCCTTTTTTTCAAAACAGCCACCTCGCCGTTTATCATCTAAATGGCCACCTCGCCTTTTAGATAACCCCCTTTTTTTTCAAAACAGCCACCTCGCCGTTTATCATCTAAATGGCCACCTCGCCTTTTAGACAACCCCCTTTTTTTTTTCAAAACAGCCACCTCGCCGTTTATCATCTAAATGGCCACCTCGCCGTTTAGACAACCCATTTTTATAAATCAAATATTCTTTAACGTCGCAATAGCACTTTTCCAAAAGCAATTCACTAAGCTCTTCCTTATACACATCCAAACTCATCCTTTTGAGGTCAATCGGCAGCTTATTGTTCATTTTTTTTTTTTTACAGCCATAGCGCAAACGCTTTTAATGCATGTACCACTGTGACATTCTGAAATGCATAGCTCGTGCGTGCATCCAACCGACCCACTCATCCTTACCTCATAAACTCGTTGGAAATATTTTTGACATCTCCTAATAAATACGCCCATATCCTCTATGCTCATACATCACAGTGGAAGGACCCCCACGCATACACAAATTCGTCCAATTCAGCACACACACCTAATGTGCACCCTCAAATTAGAGTTCTTGTCGCAAATTATTCCCAAAAACTTTAACTCATCAACCCTCTCCATCGTCGCATGATCATGAACTGCATCATTTTAGTTTTATTTAAGCGCACTTCCAAGTCATTATTACTAATTCAATTAATTATCCTCCAAAGCGCCGTTCAATTCCCATTCCTACGTTCCTTCAACATTATTCTATCATCTGCAAACAATACACAACGAACAATGGTCGCTATCGTAATGTCACCAATACAAGTTACAAAAAGAAAACAAATATTCCGGCGAATTTAAAAACCTTCTCCGTTTTTGAAGTCAGTTCAAACGGAAGGATTCTAATACACCACACATACCATACACTCTGAGGTACCCCCCGCTTATCACATTCCAGTGGAGATTCGTACACCCTTTGGTATTATTTTTCATTCTAGCAATCCCAGCGCACATTTTCAGTCCATTCAAATACGACTCTATCCATTCATAAGCTCTTCTTGCAACACCATATCCATCTATTTTATCCAATAATATTTTATGATTCACAAAGTCAAAAGCCTTAGTCACATCCAGAAAAATAATAGCAATAGGTACCCTGTCATTCAGGCTATCATTATCTATTCCACTTAAACAGAAACAATCCTCGACAGTGGAGCTGTCATTGCAAAAACCAAATCGTTCATCCACGAGCACACCATTGGCATTGATTTTTTTTTTGAGACGTTTCACCATTACCTTTCCAATCATTCCCGCTAATATTGGCACCAATGTTATAGGACGGTGCCACATCAATCGCCTTTTTTTTTTGAACACGGGCTACAGGAAAGGTAACTATAGAAATTTTTAAGTTGCTAGGGAAAACCCCTTATTCAAACGACTGATTCACTATGTCTGCAAAGACACTGCATAGGCGAATAGCGCACTCCTCTACAGAGCCAGTCCTCATCTCATCTTAGCCCAGCTTCAGTGTCACTCCGTGACTCTATTATACCAAAAATCCCTTCAGTCAACCATACCGTTTTATTATTACAATTATCCATTTTCACCTTCTTAGAGGGTAAACACAGCACATAGAAAAGTTATACAACATCATGAAAGGAATCAAATGCCTCGCCGACGCTTTCCGAATATTCGAAAATGTAAGGGACAAGATAAATTTCATGAATAAAATTATTTCGTATTATCCCCGTTGTAGTCCCTCCCATATTAAGACCATGCAGACCTATATTGCACTTTTTTTTCAACCCTTACTGCCAATTCCCAAGTAGCATCATGATCTGAGAGTGCTAGATAGTCAATCTCAGCAGCTGAAAACATCAGACCACTAGCTATTAAATTAGATGACAACCGTGCTGGGACATCACACTCCCAATGTTATAACCATTTAGTAAGGAAACCAAGTAGTTTGGAACCCTCGTAGCCTTAGCTCCAAGCTTACGCAATTCACCATCACCACCATACCACATAACTCCTACAACTGACAGTCAAAATTGTAAATTAACTAAACTTAACTATTTTGAATAAATGATTCGGGTTTGAGTTTAACTCCATTAAATCACGGCCACTTTCACCACTCCTTAGCGCATCTCTACACAAAATAATCCTTTTTTCTTTCTCTTTTTATTCAAAACACACAAAAGTAAATCAAGCTTTTCAAGAAAGACCACGTGTGGGTATTAAAATTGGAAACATGTCTTGCACAAATAAATTTAAAAAAAAAAAAATTGTAACTTTTTTTTTTTTTAAACAAAGCTAGTGTTGCAATGATTTTCGAAAATGTGGGCATAAATCGTGTATCCCACTTCTGATGTCGGAGAACAGGAGGATGGCTGATAATTATTATTCATCTTTAGCCGACATCAGAAGGTAGTAATTAATAAGTAGGTACTTTAATCCATGTTCTTTACAAATAGTTCTCAGTAACGTATCGCACATGGAAACCATCAACGTAACACCACCAGATCGCCCTAACCTAACCCTACCTATGGTCGCCTCCAACCACCCCTCACAGCGACCCCTCACCTCACTCTAAACTAGCTAACCTAAGCTATACACTACATCGTGTGATTAGGGCGCAATTGCTATTGCAACCTCTCAATCAAGTCACGACCTACTCCGTTATCTAATCATCTCAAGGTAATCAATCACAACTTCATGAACGCTCTTAAAAGGATCATTGCATCGACTCTCTTACGATCTAAACCAGATCTTATAATTGACTTCTCATTACTAATTCAGAATATCGCAATAGCTCTACCTTCTCCACTCTGTGCACATCTGCATACAGAACACCATAGCATCGTGCGCCACACGCGCCACGACTACTATATCCACCCAAATAAGCGATCACAACAGAAACCAGGTAGAATGTAAGCTATTCGATCTCATGGGCAACTCATTGTCTAATCCATTTCAACATTACTCGAGGGTCATCAATGATTCTTTACCAACCGGGTTATACGATTCTAAAGCGGGTACCTACTATCAAAGTTAACTTCAAGTTACTATCACACTAAACTATCACTTCAAACTAATCATTATCTCAACTGCCGGTATATCTCCAATTACACTCTAAATCACTAGCGTCTGCAGAAATAACCTTAACGGATGTCCTTATAATAATCTATCCACTGAGCCAAACGTTAACTCACGAATTACTCTAATATTCACCAATAATTAGTATTCCATATTCGTCAAACAACTACGCGAACATTATTAATAGTGCTTTGCAGACAAAGTCACCGGATGGCACTAGATGTTACGATTTAACACAATGTACATTAGCATCGAACAATTACTGTTCTAACTATATCACAATCACCGAATTAAATATCACGATTAAGAAACTACCTACCTATCTCAAAGAATAATAATTAGCTAAGCTATAATCTGATACTTAATTAATTTAACGCGAGAGAAAATTGTGAACGACAACAAAATTCGTGCGTGTCAAAGTCCAACTCTGACAACTAAAATAAAGATGGCTACCTTCCGTAGAGTAAAGCTCATACGTTTCTTTTCACGGTGTCTACAGACAGTAAGAACTCTTTCAATATCGACCCTCCAATAAATATATGAAATCAAAATCAGTCATTACCTTCCAAAAGTGTTCATTACCATCCTGCATAAATTTGGATGGTAAGGATAGTAATGAAATGGAGATGAATGATTTTTTTTAACTCTTTTTGAAATAAGTTCGTGATCGAGTTCAGTATCAAATCAAATTTTAAATAGGTACAAAATGGACTAAGAAGGTAAACATTCATTGACAAAATAATAATTTACTTACCACTGTACTTTCTGAATTCAAAGGGAATGTGATGAAATTACTTCCTGACGAAACACTATTCCGAATGAAAAGATTGTGAATAATTTTGACATCGACACGCGCACGCCCTTCTGGCTCCGTCGCCCCGGCTAACTGACTTGTAGAAACACGTCTTGCCCACACCCATAGTTGTAGACGTACAGATACGTTCAAATTTTAAATTCATTCAAATACGGATGGTTATGATTTTTTTACAGTGACAAAACTTAAAATAGCGATTTAAAAAAAAATAAGCATTATTAAAACAAACAAATATTTATTCATTGAGTTATGTATTAGATGTTAATATGACATATTAATTGGAGCAGTCCATTGAAATAAAAATAAATAAAAATTAACAAACTTTTGAATTCCAAATTCGGAATCAGAGAGGAATGAAATTATAGGAGGTATTTTTAAGTTTAAAAAAAAACTAATTCATAAAAGTAGAAAATGCGCAATACTGATTCTAAAGTGCTCATGCCTGTAGCCCTTAAATAAATAATTATTCAATTAAAGTCTTATTTTCATAGGTTAATTACTCTGGATATGTTTTTTGCACGAAACGGCGGAATGAGCCATTTATGTAATAACTTCATAACTCTTAATAGGATTTAGGTATTTACTACCGATAAATCAATAAATCTTTCCCTGTTTCCCTGTTCTCAGAGGATTTAATCGCTAAGCTCCAAAGCTTTGTGAAGAAATAAAAACATTTAAGAACCTACTTTTATTTCATTCGTATTAAGGTCCAAGACACGGGTCTGCCCGCGAAATTCAAATTTAATTTGGTTATTCACAATTTGTAAACTAATGCGACAAAGTAGACTTAGGGCATTAAAATTTCGCCCCTAGCTTCTTTTATCATCTTCACAGGTTTATATAAAAATCTTTAAGTACTTGAGTGTGTCAAGTTTAAGAAATTAGTCTAAATAATGACTAATTTGTGAGTAGTTCACGTCAAACTTATTTATTTTGACTAATTTCTTAATCTGGACACTTTTAAGTAAAGATTTTTATATAAGCCTATGAAGATACTGCTAGGGGCTCAATTTGAATGCCATAATCCTACTTTGTCGTATTAGTTTACAAATTGCGCGAGGTAATAGCGCCAGTGTTTTGGGCACAATGCCCATAAATGACCATTTGGACGGCGTATATTTTTTGTAAATATAAATTTTTTAGTGATAAGTTTTTCTGTATGTATATACTATATATAGTTTTTTTTTGTTGTTTTAATGTATGTTTGCAAAATAAAGTTTTTGGCAATTGCGAAAAACCGAATTAAATTTGAATGTCACGGGCAGACCGTGTCTTCCACCAGTCAGGATAGTTAGGTACTTTGCGACCAGGTGTTTGTGGCTAAGCGGATAACTGCTACTTTGCCTTTGATAAAGCTCGCGATTGGAAGCAGAACACATATACTTTTTAATTTTTAAAAAGATCATAGCCATTTTTAACATGACTTTCCCTTCCAACCAAGCCTAAAGTTTGTGCTAAGAGTAGGTACGACAATAGTGCAACCTAACCATTCATCATCATGATCAACCTATCGCCAGCCCACTATTAAGCACATGTGTTCTCTTAGAATGAGAGATTTGGACATAGTCCTACAGTCCACCACGCTGGCCAAGTGCGGTTTGGCAGACTTTACGAAGTATGGACTATATGGTAAAATCCTTCTAATTCAGATAGGGGTCCAACCCGTTCTCAGTAGTGACTAGTGAGACGGCGATGAGTCGTAGATGATACCTAAACACAACCGCACTATTAGCAGAAAGTCCAATTACTTAAGAACTAATTACTCTTTGACTGAGGCCGAGGGTTGGGTTGAGTCCGCTGTGAGCGCATTGTTTGCTGAGAGTTGCTTGTCTTGTCTCTAATTAGTTATTCTATACCTTGTGTCGTACTTCGGCCAAGTAAGACAGTGGGACTGTGGAACTAAACCACAATATTCTGAACCACAATGGCGCCGATTCTGTTGTATTTCTCTAAACTAAATTGAGAGTATCTGTATCTTTTTAATATTGCTAAAAAAGGACAGAACTTTAATTTTAAATTTAAAGTCTTTAAATTTTTGTGCACGCTACAAAAAACAATAGGCTCGTGACTAGCAGCTAAAGTCTCGAGGTTTGACAGCTCTAAATTAAATTTAAAATATAAAACTGTCAAACTGTGTCTGTCCTTGTCATATTACATTAGTAAGAAGAGGACGCAAATACTCTAAAATTTAGGTGCACTCAGAATCAGTACCAGTATCGTTGTAAAGTTTTAAGTTGTATATACATAGCCTGCCTATTACATAGCTAATACATTTTGTTAGCATAGCGGGAGGCTGGGATGAAAAGTTTTCTGAGTGTAAGTCAGAAGAATTTGTTGTAGCTAAGTAGTAAGTAAGTAAGTTTGTGGTATTGTAGTATTGCGGGCGATGGAGAGATGCTTGGAGCTTCTCTACGTGATCAAATCAGAAATGAGGAGATCCGTAGGAGAACTAGAGTAACCGACATAGCTCAACGGGTTGCGAAGCTAAAGTAACATTGGGCAGGGCACATAATTCGTAACCGAAAGACGTTGGGGTCTCAAGGTGCTGAAATGGCGACGCAGTGTTGGAAGACCTCCCCACTAGTTGGACGACATCAGACGAGTCGCAGGGAGCCGCTGGCTTCAGGCGGCGCAAGACCGTGGTGTGCGGAAGTCCCTACAAGAGTCCTACGTCCAGCAGTGGATGTTATCGGTTGATGATGATGATGATGATGGTGATGATGACCTATAGTTTCCACGAGGTTTCTACTACTACCTCATGGAAGCTGATATTTTGTGACAAAGCAAGCGGCAACAAAGACATCAGTACTAAAGCTATTATTACATAGATACCCAATAACAAAATGTTCAAAGCAATATTTCAGCAATTTCCCTTCAAGAAATATAGGTAAAGTGCGCGGAAACAATCAAGCGATGGCGTTAGAATACATTTCGCGAACAGCCGACATCTTTCATGTTACGTATTCAACGCAATAAGCGAATTCCGCGCCTCCTGTATCGACGATAAATCAAAATCCAACTACAGGGGCCTACCACGGGCTTGCGAAATCCCATAGCTTTCTGAATACATTCTTTTTTTGAAAAAAAAAAATACCCTGAATCATAATACTTTAGTTTCAGATGCATGATGCACACGGTTCGTCCGCATTTCGGTATTTTTTTAAATTCCGTGGGGACTCTTTGATTTTCCGGAATAAAAGTATCCTATTATTATTATGGATATACATCTACTCTCACGCCCGTGACAGATTTAGATAAAGAAAGAAGTTAAGACAGTGGGCTTTAATAGTGATGATCAATAGAATCTAATGACGACTAATAAAAGTTACCATCTATCAATTATTTGAAATGTAGGTAGTTGTAAGTTTTGTCAGGTCATGCCAAGTAATTAAAAATTCAAGCAAAGCATCTGCTGTATTATTTTAAAGTACGAATCCTAATCATCTAAACAGGCTTCTATAATAATTAGAAGCTAACAACCTAGTGTTTACTTTTATCTCAATGTATAAAATAAATAGCAAAAGAGGGTAGGTAATAAATACAGAAGTAAAACCAACTAAGTCGAATAATAATTAATCATTTATTGAAAGATCTTTAATACTTTAATCTTTATAGACCTATCTGTATTTTGTTGTATTTCTCAGCATAGGTCTATTTCATATTAAAATGAATCTACCACCCGTTTCCAAAGGTGTTTCGTTGTGTAGAAGAAAGGGCAAACAAACTACACAACACACATCTTTTAAAAGCATTACAACATTACATTATATTTAAAACATATTTGGTATATGGTTATAACAAATAAACATTAAAAGGCAAGTGATTACATACATTACAATTTACAATAAAATATAAGAATACTTAACTTTAGATAAACCGCCGGCCTCGTTTGCTCTGGGCTGGAGAACCTCACCATTCAATTATAATAATTAAACCGTAATTTGTTGTTAACACAAGGATTGAACTAACACCGAATCAATTTCACTTGGAGACTGTACGATACTGTGGCTCCTCTGTCGAGGTAGCTACTTTTATATCTTCCCATCGCAAAAACAGGCGGACGTCGACCATCACATGACATTTTTAATAATTTTTTATGTTGGTACAATGGTAGGTACCATTGTACCAACATTGAGATTGTTGACATTATTATTAATTTACTTAAATAATATTATTTGCAACATGTATTGACGGTTTACCTATTATTGTTTTACTACATTAATTAATGACATAATATAATTGATGATTTACATTACAATAAGATACTATTAAATCATAACCTTTTGAGTTGGGTAACATTGACGTTGTATCCTGTCACGGCATAACGATTCTGTTCAAAATATTACTACAAATATTTATTTTAGACTCCCAGTTTATGATTACACTAGCGGCACGCTATGATGGCCGGTTTGACACATTACAATAGTGATGTGGAATGTCAATTTATTCTCGAACAAAAAACAATTAAGTTTTGTTTTTGTACCTGATTAAATAGGTTTAATAAAACAAAAATGTATATGTTTATTTAATTTATTTGAACGAACTGAATATTTGAACGAAAATGAATATACATACTTTATATGCACACAAGAAACATATGAATACAAAAGATACCGAAAAAGGTGCCACAAAAGGCCATAATTAATCAGATTCGTCCATACTACTATTTTCACTGTCGTCACTGCTATCATCACATACATTAATAATTATATGTTCGTTTTCTATAATATTATCTATTTTCACATCTCTTTCATAATCTTCCCTTATTAATTTAACAGTTCTATTCACAACCTTTTCCCAGTCTCCTTTAGTCACATGTTCACAAGCTTCTTCTAATAATTTTAGCATTTTTTTTGTGGTAAATGGGGGTTCTGTATTGTGTCTTGCAGCATATCCCTTAATTTGAGCCCACACCAACTCAATCGCATTATACTCACAATGGTAAGGCGGTAACCGTATAACTCTGTGCCCATGTTCTAATGCTATTTCGTCAATGACGTATCGGATCTTGGTTGGTTTGTTTTCTTTTAAAAGACGTACTAATTCCGCTTTTAACATATTCATGTTTGCATCTACGCCATTTTTACGAAGCCATGCGACGATATCAGCTTTCTTTTGGGATTGGGCAGGTGGCTTGTCAATTTGCATCGAGTGGTATGGGGCGTTGTCCATAATTATAATAGATGGTTCAGGGAGGCTACACAACATTGAGGTAAACCATTCAGTAAACTTTTCTCCATTCATGTCTTCATGATAGTCTCCAGTGGTTTTTGACGCAAAAGCCATGAGAGAACCTTCGACAAACCCGTTGATGGTTCCGGCGTGACAAATTATAAGTCGCGATCCTTTTCCTACAGGAACTTTGGAAGTAGATGCTGCTGTGTCATCGTTCCAAGAACGGCCTACAGTATGGTTAGCATTAAGCCATGTTTCATCCAAGAACACAACATTTTGCCAATTTTTGATTTCTTTCACTTGCCGTAAAAAAGTATACCTTGCCATCGCTATATCAAATCTTTCCATCAATATTTTGCGTTTGTTACATTTTTTGTATCGAAATCCAATGGTCTTCAAAATCTTCGTTAAAGAACTTTCCCCACCGAAGAATAATCCAGCTTCCTTCAGTGAATGCACCAACTTTTTTCTTGTTGGATACTCCTTCTGTAAATAGTAGCCGTAAACATGTCTTCGGATAGCATCGGCATCAAAGCTATCGATGCCTACGACTGGTTTTGCTCGTTTTCTCTTTTTTGGTGTGTGAAGTTTATTTTCTTCTGTGCCAGTCTCGCCATATTTTTTTTTAGTTATCCGTCTAACAGTTCGTTGTCCAATATTAAGCGCATCAGCTACGCGTTCAACCACTGACGTTATAGGTAAAATTGGCCCTCCATTTTGAGCTTCACGATCGAAATAGTTACGAAGGCGTATTAGGAACTCACGTGTCTGACTATTTAGAACAGTTCTCTGCGTACGTTCGGTCATATCGACGAAATCCACAACAAAGGGCTTGAACAGAGTCCAAATTAACGAGCAAGGGTCAACAGTAATGCAGTATCAATATTTGAAATCCAAAGCCAGGTTAAAACTATATCACAATCGCATTGCACTGACAGTTTATACTTTTCGAAGCAACGTCAATTCGAAACTGCTTTGTTTTGCATTGAGCATTGACGCGAGTTTGCCGGAGGTAGTAGTTGTGCTAGCCAGCGATCCTATGTGACGATCGTATTAGATTCCATTTTTAAAAATTTATTGATATTTTTTTGCGATTTCAGAGGTTTGTCCACATAGTGAAAATTGTTCATATTCACAAGTACATTCACCCCTTAAATGGTGCAAACTGATTTTTCTACACTTGTATACATTTAAGAAATCAATTTAATAAATAAATTTTGAGTCCTAAACCTAAAACTACATTCGATAAAATTTATGAATCTCTGCACATCACTATCGTCAATAAAGTAATACAATTATTTCCTTCAAAGTCGTTATCAATTAATACGGAACTTCATGAGCGGACAAACGTCAAACCGGCCATCATAGCGTGCCGCTAGTTTAGGTAAATTTTAGCATAATAATCATGGCTATATTTTTAATCGTGATATGACACCCGCGTACAAAATAGATACATATAAAAGCCAAAAGAGTTATAATATACTTACATACATAAAAATAAATAAACCTACATAAACATATTACATACATACATATTTGTACCGGGCGGAGGATTACACCCCGGCAGGGGAGACCAAACGGCCGGGGGTCAGGGCGACAGGTGAAGAAATCGGCGGACTATCCTAGCCGAGTCCAGCAAGACCGCTTTTTGCATCCTGGCTGCGAGCGAACTGCCACGGAAACCCAGTCGCCTCAGATGTTGAGCGAGGCTGACTGGGATCAACCCATTCGCAGATATGACGATTGGGATGATTTCAGTGGACTCCACATGCCACATGTCGGAAACCTCGTGAGCCAGATCGAGATACTTGCGCTTTTTCTCCGTCTCAGCTCTCACGAGGTTCTCGTCATACGGAATGGTGATGTCCACCAAAAACACCCTCGACTGTGCCCGGTCCACCACCACGATGTCAGGCTTATTCGCTAGAATAGTCCTGTCCGTGATAATGGACCGGTCCCAATAGAGCCGGACTCCGTCGCGCTCGAGTACCGGCACCGGTGTGTACTTGTAATACGGCAGCCTCTCATCCAGGAGACCGTACTTCAGAGCAAGCTCTTGGTGAAGGATTTTGGCTGCTTGGTTGTGTCTGTGCAGATACTCAGTGTTGGCAAGCGCTGAGCATCCCGAAAGCACATGTCTGAGTGACTCGCCGGGATGGCGACAAGCTCGACAGATGTCATGAGTGCCATCCTTCAGAATGTACTTTCGGTAGTTCCGCGTCTTGACCACCTGATCTTGTATCGCACAGACAAAACCCTCGGTTTCCCCGAAGAGGTCACCAAAGCGCAACCACTGCACGGACGCTTTTTTATCTACGTGTGGCTCATTAAGAGCTTTAAAAAAGCGTCCGTGCAGCTCCTTCTCCCTCCATACGGCCTCCCGGTCAGAGGTGCTAAGTACCACCGGTTTCTGCCACTCGGTTTGGGCTAAGGATAGTGGGGTGAGTCCTTTATCACATTCTATGACCTCTCTATGCATGGGGGACCCCCTCATCGTCTCAAAGTAGGTTCTGAGGTTGGCTATCTCCCGGTTATGCATGGTCTTGACGCTCAATACGCCTCGACCACCACACTTCCGGGGGATATACAACCTCATCACAGACGATTTTGGGTGGTGCATGCGATAAAGAGTCATAGTTGTGCGGACTTTTCTGTCCAGGGCGTCAAGTTCGGTCTGAGTCCATCTGAGCACGCCAAAGGTGTACATGAGAACGGGCATGACCCAGCCGTTATAAGCTCGGATTTTATTGACGCCTGACAAATAACTTTTACAGATTTTTGTCAGACGGCCAAAAAAGGCCTCGCAAACAGACTGTTTCACGTCCGTCTCTTTTACCCCTAGCGACTGTGACATGCCCAGATACCGGTATGACTCAGCTTCAGAGAGGGTTCTGATGGTGGACGGCTCGAGACTCATCTCAGCCGAATGAGTTACCTGTCCCCTTTCCACATGCATGACCGCACACTTGTCCAGCCCAAGCTCCATCCTGATGGAATTGCTAAAGTCAGTGGTGACATTCAGCAGCTCCTGCAGGCGGGTGGCATTGGGTGCCAGCAGTTTGAGGTCATCCATGTAGAGAAGGTGAGGCACTTTTGTCCCTCCTCTCCGAAACTGAAAGCCTGTCCCCGAACCCTCCAGCAAAGTGCTGAGTGGGTTCAAAGACAGACAGAACCAAAGCGGGCTCAGACAATCACCCTGGAAGATACCCCTTCCTATCCTTATCCGGTCATCGGCATCCGCCAGCCGCTCGCCATGGAGACACAGAATCGTACTCCACTGCCCCATGCATTCTCCGAGGAAGTCTCGAACTGTACCATCGACTTTGTACAGCTCAAGGACCCTCAGGAGCCATGAATGGGGCACCGAGTCGAATGCCTTTCTGTAGTCGATCCAGGCGGCGGAGAAATTCCGACGGTTGCGTTTGACCAGTTGGCCCGCAACGGAGTCGATGAGAAGGAGCTCCTTAGTACCACGACTACCGCCCCGACATCCGTTTTGAGCCCCAGATATGATGTTATTCTCGTCCACGTGACGGGAGATCTTGAGGCTCAAAACAGATGTCAGTGTCTTATAGATGGTAGTAAGACACGTAATAGGACGGTACTTAGCCGGATCAGTGGTATCGGTGGACTTTGGAGCTAAATGAGTGATCCCGGTAGTGAAAAGGCTCGGGAGTGTCCTCTGCTCGAGAGCCTCTTGAAATTGTCGAGCCAAGGTCGCATGGCAAACCGAAAAACCCTTCAGCCAGTAGTGATGTAGTCCGTCGGGTCCCGGGCTTTTCCAGTTCGGGGCCCGCCTTACTGCACCAGCTACATCCTCCGTAGAGATGGCGATCGGGTTCATCGGCTCTATTGAGGCACATGCTTCCTCTATCGCCTCAATCCAAGGGCCCTCCTCATGCTCTACCTCCCTCGACCACACACCCCGCCAAAAAGTGACGAGGTCGGCCGGGTCCGGTCGCTGAGAGGTAGAGCAGACTGCTGGGCACTCCAGTCTCTTGTAGAACCTTTTCTGATCACTCAAGAAGAGGCGATTTTGCTGAAATCGCTCGACTCTTTCCGAGTATCGTCGGATGCGGTTCCCCCATGCAGCGATTTTCTGCTTCAGGTCGTCAATGCGCTCTGTTAGCTTTTGCGCAATATCGGGCTGGTCCAGCCTGACCCCACACCCGTTAAACGCAATTCCAACAGAGCGCACAATCCTTGGCCTAGTGTTGCCCGACCTGAAGCTTTGCAGTCTGCCAATGAGGACTCTGGCCAGAGTGATACGGCGTTCTATTCTCTTCTTCCAGGCCGGTTCCGCACTGCGCCTTGCAGCAGCAGCACGCCCCGGTCCCGGAGTCTTGGCACCGATAAATCGGTGCACGGCGAGCGCCGCGCCGAAGAGGATAGAAGCCGTATCACCCAGGCCAGTGCTGCTTTCCAGATGTTGAGGCAGCATTTTGTTTATGGCCTCAATGACATCCCGCGTCGCTACATTTAGCGTGAGTCGGGAGAGCCGCGGACGACTCTCTAGAGGAGCGCTCCGGATTTCAGAAATCGCCTCTTCTAGAATCCCTCTCATCCGCTCTATATCCAGGGAGACTGTTTCTTCGGTGCCATCCTCCACAGGCAAATCTTGTGAGATGGTATTCGTCTCTTCAGGGGCAGGCATCGCCTGGGAGTCGATTTGCTCTGTGGTTGGTGCTGACACTTCTGGAACAGCCTCACGTCGCAATCGTTCGAGCTCGGTAGCGTTAAAGATGTTCGAACGCTGAATGTACCGAGCCCGGTCTGCCAGGTTTTGTTCCGTGACAGTTAAGTTCGGCTCGAGCAGCAGGAACTCGCGGTACATTGCCGCTCGGTAGCCAGTCCGTCCGGTTTCCCCTCCTGTCGCCCTGTAGTACGCACGCATGACATTCTCGTTCATGAGAGACGTCCATCTCATGCGGCGTACACCACCAGCGGCGGGCGCCGAAATTGGGCCCTAGTGGACCCTGTCGGAGCCAAGGATTATTATTATTATTATTATTATATAGATAAGGTTTTTCTGCCATCATTTGTTCTAGTTTTGGGTAGGATAAGGTAACTGGCTCGACGAGTTTTAGTTTTAAATTTTGTAAATGTGGATTGTTATATTTATTTTTCCTAACAAAAATACTTGTGTTGTATAACTGATGAATGTTCATAATTTGGTTTCGATGTAAAGTTTTTAGTATGTGTTCGAAAGGGATATGTGAAAAGAATTTTTATTATTTTATTTGAGCAGTTTGTAAATGAGCTAATCTTGTCTTGGCAGCTCTTCCCCAGACTTTTTTTTTTTTTTAATAATAATCTGTCCCGGCTATACTCACGTGCTTAGTCGACGTTAGCCCGACTAGTTTCGAACCCATACGGGGTCCTTTTTCAAGAGAGTCAGTTCGCGCACAAACGCGGCGCGTGCGCGACCCCGGATGGGTTCAAAACTAGTCGGGCTAACGTCGACTAAGCACGTGAGTAAGCCGGGACAGAAATTATTTATAATGGAAATCACTCACGGTAGTTTAAATGCTAAAATTTGTTTTTTTTTGACAGCACGGTGACAGTGACGGTGAATGTGAGACGTCACAAGTATGGAAGCCTCATACAGCTGTGAGCTCCAGCTCTGCACACTCTTCACTCATCACTGAGAACAGGTCAGTATACCTGCCAGTGCCAATAACGTTTAGTTGCAGTTAGTATACACTCGTACTCGTATCAGAAATTATAATTTTCTTTCCTCCTCTCTAACCTGCTATATGCAGTACAGCTGCATGCTGGCTAGTGGCTCCCCAGTACACTCTAGATACATTCTAATTATTTATTTCACAGGCAGCGAGACCCCAGGCCTTCACACACACCGCTATGACCTTAGGTAAGATTACTATTACTAGCTTATGCTCGTGACTTCGTCCGCGTGGACTACATAAATTTCAAACCCTATATTATCCCCTCAAGGGTGGAATTTTCGAAAATCCTTTCTTAGCGGATGCCTACGTCATAATAGCTATCTGCGTGCCAAATTTCAACCCGATCCGTCCAGTAGTTTGAGCTGTGCGTTGATAGATCAGTCAGTCAGTCACCTTTTCCTTTTATATATTTAGATTTTTAGATAATCTTTGAAGCACTAGATAAAAACCGGCCAAATGCGAGTCAGGCTCGCGCAATGAGGGTTCCGTACTACAGTCGTATTTTTTCGACATTTTGCACGCTAATTCAAAAACTATGATGCATAAAAATAAATAAAAATCTGTTTTAGAATGCACAAGTGAAGACCTTTCATATGATACCCCACTTGATATAGTTATATCTTACTTAGAAAATTGAAAATACTAATAATAATTAATTCAAGACCTCAATTTAATTTTTTTGTGTGATGTAACCACAAATTCACGGTTTTCAGATTTTTCCCCTAAAGCCAGCCATAAGATCTACCTGCCTGCCAAATTTCATGATTCTAGGTCAACGGTTTCTTGACAGACAGACAGACCACAAAGTGATCCTATAAGGTTCCGTTTTTCCTTTTGCGGTACGGAACCCTAAAAACGGTCAAGAATGAGTCGGACTCGCACACCAAGGTTACCATCTTGATCACTTTTTTTTTAATTTTCATGGCAATTTTGAAATGTTCCTTATTTGTTGTTATAACGGCAATAGAAACACATTCTGTGAAAATTTCAGCTCTATACGCGTTGTAAGGCTGAAGTTGCAATAGGCAGGCCAATGTTCAAAAACCGATAGACGTTAAGGTCCCAAGGGTGCTAGAATGGCGGCCTCGCATCTGATATCACAGCGTTGGAAGACCCTCTACTACGACACATCAAACGAGTCGCAGGGAGCCGAGCGGAGGGGCGAGACCGTGGCGTGTGGAAGTCCCTACATGAGGCCTATGTCCAGCAGTGGACGTCGTCCATCGGTTGACGATGATGATGTTTATCACATTCATGACATTTTCTTTTAAGTATCAGGAAATTATGTATAAGTAGATGATGCCCGCGACTTCGTCCGCGTGGATTTAGGTTTTTTTTAAATCCCGTGGGAGCTCTTTGATTTTCTGGGATAAAAAGTAGTGTGTCCTTCCCGGGATGTAAGCTACCTCTGTACCAAATTTCATCAAAATCGGTTAAACCGTTGGGCCGTGAAAAGCTAGCAGACAGGCAGACAGACAGACAGACACACTTTCGCATTTATAATATTAGTATGGATATCTGTCCCGGCTTTACTCACGTGTTTAGTCGACGTTAGCCCGACTAGTTTCGAACCTATCCGGGGTCCTTTTCAAGGGAGTCAGTTCGCGCACGCGTCGCGGTTGTGACTGAGCGGATAGGTTCGAAACTAGTCGGGCTAAACACGTGAGTAAACCCGGGACAGATATTATACTTAATGGAAATCACGATAGTTTAAACTTAGCGTCTAATCTATCTAAATATCAGGAAATTGAAAAAAATGTTTAATTTCAGCCGTTCCTCTGCCCCCGAGTCTTGTGACAAATACCGAGATGAAGTTATCAACTGAGCAAGCCGACACAGACGTCAACGGCCGACACACTACACTAACAGATTGTTTCGTCAAATTATATGATATTTTCCCTAGAAAGTTGTCCCAAGACGAGACAGGTTACTGACGACGACACACAAACAAACAGCTAGATCTTGTGTCAGTCAGAACATTGCCTATAAAGATATCAGTTATCAGTGACGAGTCAGAATGAAGTCCTTACAACAGAATTCATTAAATCAGTCATCCGTGAAGGCAAAGTCACTGTGGCAAAAACTGTGTACATTTGCGACTTTTGTAAAAAAATGTTTATACAAAAAAGTCTCCTAGTAAAACACATTCAGAGTCATGTGGCACACCGATTCACTTGCGAAATTTGCCAATACAAATCTAATCATAAATATCAATTTATGGTGCACATGAGAACTCACACCGGTGAAAAGCCACACAGTTGTAAATTATGTGAGCGGAAGTTTGTATCAAATAGTCACTTAGTGGTGCATGTGAGAACTCATACTGGCGAAAAGCCATATGCTTGCAATTTATGCGAGAGTAAGTTTGTATCAAGTGGTAAGTTATTGCAGCACATGAGAAGTCACACTGGTGAAAAACCATATCATTGTAAATTATGCAAATAAAAAGTAACGTAAATAGTGGTTTAGTGTTGCACATGAGAACTCACACTGGTGAAAAACCTTATCAGTGTAACTTATGCGAGAATAACTTTTCATCAAATAGGCATTTAGTGACACACATGAGAACTCACACTGGTGAAAAGCCCTATCATTGTAAGTTATGCGAATATAAATGCGCCCAAAGTGGTCCATTAGCAAGGCACATGAGAATTCACACTGGTGAAAAGCCCTATCATTGTAAGTTGTGCGAATATAAATGCGCCCAAAGTTGTCAATTAGTGAGGCACATGAGAATTCACACTGGCGAAAAGCCATATCATTGTAAATTATGCGAATATAAATGTAACACTAATAGTGGTTTAGTTTTACACATGAGAACTCACACTGGTGATAAGCCATATCATTGTAAATTATGCGAATATAAATGTAACCAAAATAGTGCTTTAGTTTCACACATGAGATCTCACACGGGTGAAAAACGGTATTCGTGTAAGTTATGCGAGAGTAAGTTTTGGTCAAATGGTGATTTAGTGAGGCATAATATGAGAACTCACACAGGTGAAAAGCCATATCATTGTAAGTTATGCGAATAAAATGTAACCAAAGTTGTCAGTTAGTGAAGCACATGCGAACGCACACTGTTGAAAAACCATATCATTGTAAATTATGTGAATATGAATGCGCCCGAAATGATCAATTAGTGATGCACATGAGAACTCACACTGGTGAAAAACCGTATCCATGTAAGTTATGCGAGAGTAAGTTTTTATCAAAAAGTAATTTAGTCAGGCATATGAGAACTCACACAGGTGAAAAGCCATATAGTTGTAAATTATGCACATATAAATGCATCCAAAGTAGTCAATTAGTGAAGCACATGAGAACGCACACTGCAGAAAAACCATATCATTGTAAAATGTGCAACTATAAATGTAAACAAAAGTCACTTAGTTCGCCACAATATGAGAATTCACACTGGGGAAAAGCCCTATCATTGTAAGTTATGCGAATATAATGCGCCCGAAATGGTCAATTAGCAAAGCACATGAGAACTCACACTGGTGAAAAGCCATAATATTGTAATGCCAGTTTAAAGTTTGTAAAATTTTGGTAACCTACCTATGTTACGTATTTGTTATATTATGTTAATTCACATGTAAATACACAAATGTCATAAAATTACAATTATGGCACCGATTCCGTTGTCTTTCTCTAAACTAAATTTAGAGTATCTGCATCCTTTTCTTTTTAACAATACTAAAAAGGGACAGAACATGACGTTTAAAGACTCTAAATTTTAGTGCACGCTACAAACAGTAGGCTCGCGATTGTGCGCTAAAATCAGAAGTTTTACCATCTAAAAGTTCAATTTAAAACTGTCAAACTGCGTCTGTCCTTTTCATATTACATTAGTAAGAAGAGGACGCAAGTACTCTAAAATTAGGTTGTGCTCAGAATCAGTACCAATGTAAAAAATTCTTAAAACTAAAATCAGTAGTACCTTTATTATAAATGCGAAAGTGTTTTGTTGGTTTGTCCTTCAATTACGTCGCAAAAGAGCAATGAATCGACTTGATTTTTGGCATGGGTATAGTTAAAGACCTGGAGAGTGACATAGGCTACTTTTTATCCCGTGAAATCAAAGAGTTCCCACGGGATATTTAAAAACCCTAAATCCACGCGTACGAATTCACGGGCACTTCGTCCGCCTGTAGGTTTCTTGACAGACAGACAGACAATAGAGTGATCCTATAAGGGTTCCGTTTTTTCTTTTGAGGTACGGAACTCTAAAAATGTTGTATGATTAAAATTCAACTATACTATACTTATGAGCGGTCACTCTTTATCAAGTATTAAATTGTAATTAATATTCTGTCTAGTTTGTAAGACTAGACTACACAAACACAGATAACAAATAATTTAATAATGTACCTACTTAGAGGGCGTCCATAAATTACGTGAGATGTTTAAGGGGGGGAGGGGGTCGAGTCAAATCTCATCTAATCTTACGTTGGAGAGGGGGGGGGGTCTCGGCAAATATCACGCAATTTTTTTTCTGATTGAAACAAACAGAATTATACTATTTTGGTCCATTTAATCCAGATTGTACATGCTTAAGATTTAATCGTAACACGATTAAGATCATTCCCTAATTCGTTCGAAAGAAAATAATTTAATTCAAGTATCCAACGCGTTTACGTAAGAAACCCACATTTTGAAAAATCTCACGTGAGATTGGGGGATGGGGGAGGGGGTTGAATAAAATCTCACATCTCACCAGGGGGAGGAGGGAGGGACGGAAAATTCAAAAAACACCTCGCGTAATTTATGGACGCCCCCTTAGACAATAATTGTAATTATGTATTTTGGAAATAAATGGCTATAAAAAAATAAGTAAATATTACCGATAAAGTATATAGTACATAATAAATGCTATAATACAAATGATATTGCTTACTTCAGCCCGTGTTTTATTTTCTTGAATTTCAATTTATTGCAATTCCATCAAGAGCCTTCCATAAGCCTCAATAGCTCAACCGGTAAAGGAGTGGACTGAAAACCGAAAGGTCGACGGTTCAAACCCCGCCCGTTGCACTATTGTCGTACCTACTCCTAGCACAAGCCTGACGCTTAGTTGGAGAGGAAAGGGGAATATTAGCCATGTAACATGGCTAATTCTTTAAAAAAAAACTATGTAGGTAGGATTATGGATACCCAGTTTGGGTGTCGCAATTTAGTCTGAACAGTAGACCTTAGTAGGGAGACCCATATTATTATTTATTTTTATTTGCATCGTTTAAAAGACCATTTATGGCATAGTAGTACTTTTCTAATAAAAAGTTTTTTAATATTTTGTTAATTCATTTTCGTTGGCTACGTTACGAATTTTGTCTGGCAAATCTTCTCTATACATACATTAAAAAAAAAAGATTCCGACGAATTGAGATTTTGAGAACCTCCTCCTTTTTCGAAGTCCGTTAAAAATGAATCGCTGAATGTGATGCTGATCGCAAATCTCGAGAACAGCTGAACCGATTTCGCTAATTCTTTTTATGAAAAAAGAATATTTAGAAAATTAGATTAGAAAATATTAAGAAATATTTCATAATTACGGGGATGGTTCTTACCGAGAGAAAATTTAAAAAAAAACCCCTGAAAAAGAATCGACTGTTAGGCGGTACGAAGTTCCCCAGGGCAGCTAGTTATTATATACTAGCTGATCCCCGCGGCTTCGCCCGCGTAGATTAGGTTTTTAAAGATCCCGTATAGCCTATGTCACTCAGGAATAATGTAGCTTTCTACTGGTGAAAGAATTTTTAAAATCGGTTCAGTAGTTCTAAAGATTACCCCCTACAAACAAACTTAACGACATTACCTCTTTAAGAATACAACGGGCCGTGCAGCAGAAATCGTAATATTTTAATTTCGCCATAACTTCAAAACCAAACGTCCAATTTTAATCATTCAAAGACCAAATATTATCTCCATAAACTGTCCTTAGTGATGAAATCATTTATTTTGATAAGGATTAATAGCATGTAAAATAAACGCGTTTAAATGTAGTCCAAAAAAAATTCAAGATTTTTAAATAAAAAAATGGTTGCTGTGCCTCACTCGACATAGATGGGTATAGTGTGTCGCGGACTTTTTTGTAGATATTTATAAGATCTACAATTAATTAGAACATTTTATGGTTCTATCTTTTATAGTTTAGGCAGCGTACGCAAAATAAGTAACTTTTCTGGTTGATTTTTTACACCTTGTCCGAAAAACCCAAATATCTTACGGAACCCAATTTTTTCCAAAATAAATATAGCCTATGTTACTCGTGGATAATGTAGCTTTCGAATGGTGAAAGAATTTTTAAAATCGGTCCAGTAGTTTTTGAGCCTATTCAGTACAAACAAACAAACAAACAACAAACAAACAAAGTTTTCCTCTTTATAATATTAGTGTAGATTTTATCGACATTACGTAGGGACTCAGGGGAATGCAAACTAATTTTGATTCTCTTTTGCTTGACGCAAGCAACTTTCGGACAGTGTCCGAGATATGAGAAAATTGCCGTTTGCTCGATGCGTCCGTCCAGCTGCTTGATCAAGCAATACAGAACAACTTGCTTGACCGTCTTGGAAGCCCGTTACCTGCAGCTTCAGTAAACGAAGTATAGTACGATATATACGTGAAGTTAGCTTTGCGATCTTGCGCATGGTACACTCGAAAACTAAATCACTTAACGGGCGGCGGTAAGTTCAATAGTAGTACTTCCAACTTCTTTGGTTCCACCTCAGCTTAAACAAAGTAACTTCTCAACTCGGCTGTACAAACAAACAAGACGCGTCTAGCGAGAGAGAGACGCATCAAGGAGCTGGCGGGAATGTGGGAGCGAGACGTGCGCTGTTACCCTCCCTACCTTAGAAACCCTAAATGTGTGTTCTGCGCAACGTCGTGCGCAAACTTCAGGAGGCGCATTTACGTTTGAATCGTTCTGTACTGTCCGTACAAAATCAATACTCACTCGCCGTTTTAACTCAATGTATCAACTGTCATGTCAAAAGTACGGTTCAATTTTAAAATAGGCATGCGACAAGGCTCTCTTGGCACTTCAATGACATTGACAGGGGGGCGCTGTTGGAGAACAAAGCCTTAGAATATTCAAACAAGACAAAGGGGACACTTGTAGTTGTACCCATATTATAAATGCGAAAGTGTGTTTGTTTGTTGGTTTATTGGTTTATCCTTCAATCACTTTGCAATGGAGCAATGGATCGACGGGATTCTTTGCATGGATATAGATAAAGACCTGGAGGGTGACAAAGGCTACTTTTTATCCCGGAAAATCAGAGTTCCCACGGGATTTTTGAAAACCTTAATCCACACGGCCGAAGTCGCGGGCTTCATCTAGTTTCTCATAATATGGCCAACAAAATACTCCAACTTACACACTTTTACAGTTTTCACATTGTTGCATTGTGCACACGCCGCTGTATAAGTCCCGCAAATTGCTAATGCACGTGGCCGCCATTTTTGTGACGTCAGCACTATACTGAAGTTCCGAGCTGACTGTATATTTTTTGATATTTTTATTTCGGCTGACGTCAAAATGACGTTATTTCGATGTTAATGAGATATGGTTCCAGCGCAATAGCAATTTGCGGGACTTATACCTAAGAGATTCTCAAAATTGAGATTCTCAAGATGAGAGTTCATCTTAAAATCAATGTCGTCAAACGTGATAATAAAATAACGATTAAGTATAAAAATACCCGATTCCTAAGCGTATAAAGTCTAACGTAGATGACCGACGCGACGAAGAAACCGATTACTATCCGACAACTGACTTTATCAGACTCGGGCGCTTTTCTGACTTTGAAAAATCGTCAATACGGTATTTAATAACTAGTCAAATCAGTAAGTTTTTATCGTCAACGCGCACTTAGTATGCGATTTTCTATGAAATAAGTGCTAGAATGTGACGTGACATTATAATGACGTACTTTTTTAGTTTAATGGATATTTAAAATGGTTATTACACTTAAAACTATCAAAGGACGTGGATTTTACGTATTTTAGGAAGACCCTCTATTTAATAATCACGGAGAAATAATTTATTTTTGATGTAGTCAAATACCCAATTGCGAGTCTGATTTGTGTTGTGTACAATGGGTCCCGTACCATGGTACTACATATACAGTAGCTGGCAGGAAATAATGTATATAGACCGTTAGAAAGAGATAGAGTTTTCGTAGAGCGTTGTCTATGTCGTTGAGACCGACAAAACGTTGCATAGGTATGAGTGACAGAGACAACGCTCTACAAATCCGAAATATCATTCTAATATTTCATGCTGGCTACTGTACCTAACACTTTTGTAGAACACTGCAAGTTAATGACGGACAGCGCCATCTATATGGGATTTAATTTAACTAATTATTTTTTCGTAAACATTTTGAATTTTTTTTGTGATGTAACCATAAATTCAAGGTTTTCGGATTTTTTCCTTTACTTGTGCTATGAGACCTACCTAGTTGCCAAATTTCATGATCCTAGGTCAACGGGAAGTACCCTTTAGCTTTTGATGCCCTTTTCCTGACAGACACGACAGAAAGACAACGAAGTTATCCTATAAGGGTTCCTTTTCCTTTTGAGGTACAGAACCCATTGACGCTTCGCCTCCATTCCGTAATGTGCGCTGTGCCTACGCGGTCCTTTTACAGTACGCCAGAAAGTAATGTACATCGACATTTAGAAGGAGATAGCAGATTTGGAGAGCGTTATCTCTGTCATTGAGACCGACAAAACGTCATACAGTATGAGTGACAGAGACAACGCTCTACAAAGCTGAAATGTCATTCTAAAGGCCGATGTACCGCCGCCGTAGTCTAATTTTAACCGACTTCCAAAAAGGAGTGGTTCTCAATTTGGCCCATTTTTTTCCGATTTTTGTTGGGCTCATCATTATCGGCGGTTTGAGTTAGGCATACGTTATTATGATATAGTAGGTAGGTATAGTAAACCATTATCATGTTATTGTAACCTCGAAC